>NC_068982.1:119010475-119014468 GCF_001194135.2 Octopus bimaculoides
CGTATATAACCGATGAAATCGACCTCCATTCATCCTGAATGACGTCTTTCAACTGTGTTACATTGCGGGGTTTTTTCTCCTCAACCTTCCTTTTCAAAACACCCCACATATGTTCTATTGGGTTTAAATCATGTGACATGGTAGTCAAGGCAATACCTTTAACATTTAACTGATAGAAACTTAATCGTCATCTTTGAAATGTGTTTAGGATTATTATCATGCTGGATGATGGAATGTCTTCCTAGTTCCTTGATGCTTTGCAACATTGTTTTCTGTAATATGACACAATAAAGCCTTGATTCCATTTTTCTCTCTCAATAAATGCGAGTCGTTCCGTACCATCCACACTCGTGCATCCCCCAAACATAACAATTACGCCGTCATATTTCACGGTGGATTTGTCGCTATTAGCTTCACCTGTTTGTCACCATACTCTTTTAATACCATCTGACCCAAACAAGCTGATTTTAGTCCCGTCAGCAAAAATAATGTTATTCTAAAACTCCTTCCACATATTCACATAAGGAAAAAGGATGACGATTTGATTTATACGTGGTAGTGAGGAGGGGCTTCCTACGAGGAATGCGTCCATGAAAATTACACTGGTTTAAACTTCGGTGAACTGTTTGGGCGGATACACTCTTTCCACTAACAGAATACATTTCTTGGGGCACAGACGAAGTGGTACAAGGACTGTCGTCCATCATGAAACGTTGGATGCGGCAAATATCACGCACAGTAAAAATAGAAGGACGACTTGGACGATGTTTAGTGCTTAGCCATCCAGTAGCTTTGTACTTCTAAATTACATTGGCAACTATGTCTACGCTAATATTTATTCGTTTGCTAATTAACTTGTATCCTAAACCATTCTCGTGCAAATTTAAAATAATTTTCTTCAAATCATCAGATAATTCTTTTTCTTTTTGTGCCATTTTAATCGCAATGAAGTGGATTTTCATCATGGTACACAAATCAGAATTTCTGCATATGCAATAACAATGACGGGTGCAAAAATGCCAGGAGAAATAATTTATTAGAATTGAAATTATCATCAATATCTGAATTTAGTAAAATAAAATTGGTATAAAATATTAAATAGAGCAAATTTCCATTAGTGTGTACATATTTGTGTAACGTTTGAAAATTATTATTTCGTTTATATCTTTGAAAATGTTTTGTGTTCCAAATTTGTATGATGTTTGCATGTATAAAATATTTTGTTTAGTATAAATTTCATTTGCTTTCCCTCGATATTATCAGAGTAATTGTAATTTTACTGAATTTTTAAGGGTGTACATACTTCTGAGAGATACTATATGTGTGTGTGTGTGAGTTATATGAGAGGTTTTGGTATCCAGAAGACCCAAAAGGCAGGTAAGGCTTTGTAAGTGCTACAAGACTACTGTTAGACTCCTGGTTCGATAATAGTATGAGTGAGGAGTCTAACGCTAGTCGTGTGTTACCGTGTATATGTTAAATAGAATGAGGCAGCAAAACCAAGGCATTGTGAAATTTCTAGGACAGAGAAAGTTTGTCTTACAGCTGATTCAGGTATATAAAAGATATCCCATCATCAGATACGCTATGAGAGAGTTAACTAGAAGGAAATAGTAGACTTCAGTGCAGGTATTAATTCTGTTTGATGTTCAATCGAAGGGACCTTGCAGTGTAAATGAAATTGTGTGATAGCAAAATATGAACTCTTATCGGAATTTACATACCATGGACAAGACACGTTTTTACCCATACGATACAGCACATTCCTCGGATAATGGAAAGTAACTTTAATATCCAACATACATTTTTATTATTCTTCTTATTTTCCTATTTCCCTTTATACTTCCTATATCTCTCCGTTTCCAAAATAACTTCTTATATTGAAATCTACTGGTTTCTTCTAGTTAACTCTTTCATATCGTCTCTGATGTTGGGATATCTTTTATATCCCTGAAACAGATGTAAAAGTACCTTTTTCTTTATAACTGTCCTAAAAACTTCCCTGCCTTGGTTTTGCTATTTCATCCTATTTAACACACACACACACACACACACACACACACACGCACACACACACACACACACACACACACATATACATACAAACATACATATATATATATATACACATACATATATGTATGCATATATATATATACATATATAAACTTAGTGTTAATAAATGTGTGTGCGACCATTACTAATAAAGAAAAAATGCCAATCAAAATGCCAATCAACCAGAGTGGTAATACTCAGTTTCGCACCTTTAATGATATGACTGAAATACGCAGAGAATCGGCTCTCAAGCAAACAAAACTACATAGAGTGGACATACGAATGTAAAACAATCTAAGACGATAGACACAGATGAAACGAGCAAAATACTTTCTTGCAGTCAGAAAGTCAGGTGTGGTGCGTAACGCTTGGAAGAAAACCTGAATGATATACACAACAGTAAATAGCAAGTCACAAGAAGTTTTTGAGCGACCGAACTGTTGGGAAGTCAGTGAGAAAGAAAGAATGAAAAAAACTGGCCACGGGTCACTTGTCAGCAGCAGGCAGAGGAGAAAGGGAGAGAGTGCAACAGAGAGAAGGTAGAGAGAAAATAAGGGAAGAAAGGAAGGTGGAATGGAGAAATGCTAGAAATACAAGTGAGGGGAAGAGAAAGGAAAAAGGAAAGTGGACAGGCTAGAAATAGATGTAACACAGTGAGAGAGAAAAGGAGAAAGAGTAGAGTCACAGAGTATATACGTAGATTTATTGTTAATAAACGTCTTGTGTGTTTTGTAAATAAACAACTACAAGTAAAAACGTATACGTATACGACACAAAGGGCCCCTAATTCTTGATCAGTTATCAACCAGAAAGGTAATACTCAGTTTCGCACCTTTAATAAGACTGAAGGGCATCCCATCTTCACGGTGCCTACAGAAGACGCAGAGAATCGGTCTTCAAGGAAATAAAACGACACAGAGTGGACATATGAAAGAACAAATGCAATTTAAGACGATGGACAAAGATAAAATGAGCGAAATACAACCTTGTGGCCAAAAGAAAGGATTCTGAAGGATATAAACAACAGTAAACAGCATAACAAAGAAAGATGTTTGTGACCGAACCGCCAGGCAGCCAATGAGAAAGAGAATGAAGAAAAACTGGTCATATATATACATGTATGTGTATATATATGATCATACATACATACATACATACATACATACATACATACATACATACATAGAAATATGCAATTTTTATGCTTCCACATATATTTGTTCTGAAATAATAATGTATTGTTTTATTTTTAATTTAGTTTCCATATATCACATCGCATTGAATTATTTTGTTTCGAAAGTTTCGACTGGTTTTCTGCTTCCAGAACATAGCTCTTACGAAATTAGCAACTTGGAGTACTGCTAAAACCGTACTACCTGATGCGATGTGTGTGTGTGTTGGTATGTTTGTATGTATGTCTACGTGTGTGTGTGTCTGTGAGCGCGCGGTTGCGTGTGTAAGTGTAGTTGTATGTTGGTGTGTGTGGCTGTGTATGATTTTGCGTGTGTGCGTGCATGTCAATGTATTTGTATGTATGTATGTATGCATGTATGTATGTATGTATACTCGCAATTTGAATTCTGCATTATTCGACCTAATATATGGTCCTGCAACGGCTTTCAGGCGAATGTATATGACCTGGGTTAATTTGATTTTCTGTTACTGAACCAGATGACAATAGTTTGTTATTTTCATGAAAGTTAGCAGTTTCTGAAATTGTCTATTAGCTTGTGTTACGAAGTAGCGTGTATGTATATATGTACGTACATGTCTGCGTTTTTCTGTGTGTATGCAATTATATTATGTGTGCGCGTGAGTCAACGCGCGTGTGTATGTTTCTAAAACCTTGCAACATCAAACATTAATTTTTACAAGCGTGCAAGCGCACACATTCACACACGCACACACGGATATATATATATATATATATATATATGT
>NC_068982.1:119014633-119019331 GCF_001194135.2 Octopus bimaculoides
ATATATTCATGTAGATAGATAGATAGAAATATTATGCATATATATATATACAAGGCGTTTTCAGAAAGTATCCGATTTTATTTATTCCTGCCAGAATTAATGCTGTGTGAGGAGTATCCTTTGGATGAGTGATGACATTACCTTTACTGCGCATGCGTGGAAATTTTGGCGCCTGCAGACTGGGTCTGTTACTGTCTGTTATGCATAGAGTACAGATGTGCGTGCTCGTCGGACTTTCTTTTCTATCGAACACATCAAGCAGTGATATTACATGAAGTTTTGCCCAAAACTTGCTGATACTTAATCTCATACCAGCGAGAAAACTTAGCAGGCTGTCGACGATGATGCCATTGGAAAAATCTTAGATCAAGGAGTGGTAAACCGCTTCAAATATGGCCACACCACCGAGTAGATGCTCAGATATGCTATCCACAAACTGAAACGAAGAGCCGATTGAGAAGGTTCGGCGAATGGAAAACCCTCGTGTAGCAAAGCAGGAAATTGCTCACGAAGTGGGAATAATCACAGAATTAGTGTATTCTATTTTAACGGAGGATTTGTGCATGCAGAGAGTATCACCGAAATTCGTCCCGAAGGAACAGCAGGAAGTAACTTCACGTGGATATCGCTCAAAGATATGTAAGACTATGCAAACCACGACCCAGAATTCCCGAAGACCACCATCACTGGTAACGAGACATACCTTATGATCTCCGCTCGTTGCCTTCGGTTAGCTTGAGGGAATTGCGCTCAATACACGTCTGTACAATAGACATGACAGCCATAATCTAATGCGGTCCACTGCTATATATATATTTATATGAGTCAAGCGTGAAGAATCAGTACAGGATCGGAATGAATGCTTAGCTGTATTTCTTCTGTTTACATTTAGATTTGAATCCCGCCACGGTCAACTTTGCCTTTCATCAGTCCTTGGGCAGTAAAATAAAGTACGAGTCAAGTTAACGTATTTAGGGCGATTCTTGGTCGGATGTGACGGAATGGCAAATGTCCAGAAAATCTGAAGAAGTTCAATGAACGAAGCATAGTGATAATAATAAAGAGATTTGAGAATAGAAAATTTAGTCCTAATGCATGGCTGTAAAAAAGATAATACATGGTAGAGGGGAAATGGTGGAGAAAGAAGAACCGTCATAAAAGGAAGAATGAATAGAAACGGAGGTAAGAGTGGTAGAATTGGACTAAGAACAAAGTATTTACAAGAGTGTGCGGGTGCGCGGGTGTGAATGTCCTGTTTAAAGAGGGAGTGCCAAGGAGGCCAGTTGGAAGAAGTAATGAAATGTGCGTGTAAAAGTGAGAAGTGTAAGGGGGCGGCAGATGGATAGGCTGGGAGTAGCGTGTGTATGCGTGCGGGTGTGGAATAATTTGTGATGGGAGTAGTAATATGTAGTAGAAAGACGATATAACAGGACATCCATGTGTCAACATGATGGTCTATGCGAGAAAGTACGTGAGAGTACTGTTTACATGTAGTTGTGTTAAGATGACAAGATAGTAAAGTTGTGTGTGTGAGAAAATATGATACATGCTAGAGGGGAATTGTGTGTGTCTGTGTGTGTGTGTGTGAATGTATATGTGTGTGTGGAAGTGTATGTACGTGAATGTATATGTGTGTGAATGTGTGGGTCCGGTTCGTAGTGTGGAGTGTTTATGAGGAAAATCACACGAGATCAAGTCGTTTTGAGAATTACTCATATATATTGATGTAATATACAGTGAAATATATGAAAATCTAACATTTTTATTATCATATATCATTTTTATTGCTATTATTAAAAAATATATTGCCAAAATAACAATTATTATTATTATTGATATTATTAATATCAAAATTACTCTTATGCTGAAAAGACATTCATTTTCTAATTACTGCTACGATGTGTACGACAAATCGACAAACAAATTCACACACTGAGAATTCGGCAAATGTTACCAAGTAGCATTGAACTAACATCATAGTAAAGACTAAGTTCCAATCAATATCTTGCATCAACAGATCAATTCATATCAACTGTCCGCTTTGTCGAAAATTTTTGCAACTAAATTCTACTATTTAGAACGCTATATATTCACGATTATCGTCATCATTAAAGCTAAATTGAGAGATTGCCAGTCTATCAGTCTATGATCTAATAACGTTCACTCTATAAAGGAAACACAATTATTAGGAAAAAAAGAAGCATACACACACACACACATACATACACACAGAGACACTGACACAACAGGCGCGCACACCCACATTCGCACACACATACACGCAAACACACACACTCGTGTGTGTTTGCGTGTGTGTGTATGTTTGTGTATGTGTGTGTGTGTGTGTGTGTGTGTGTGTGATGCAGTCTTTTAGTTCAGATTCTGTTCTGAAAGGAAAAATTCCTATACAGTTAAATGGTATCGATGGCAAATTTCGTTTTCTAAACGAAAATAAGATTTCTTCAGTAAATAGTAATTATATTGCCGCTATTAGTTTCCACCAAACTCAAGCGGCTAACCTTTATCTTTCACTGAGATAAATGTATATTTATATATACATTATGTGTATGTGTGTGTGTGTGTGATGCACATATGTGCATGTATACATACATACATGCATGTATATATATATGTATATATTATATATATATATATATATGTGTGTGTGTGTGTGTGTGTATGCATATATATGTATATATGTATGTGTGTGTATGCATTTATATGTTGATGTGTGTGCATGTTTAACAGTTGAGTGGATTAGTATAATCCAAGCGATCACCGAATCAGCGCTTCATGCAGAAACCTGGATATCATAGTGATCGAACAAAAGAAGGAAAATTAGTTACATTAGTTATAAAGGAGCAATTCGCCTGTCCAAGATAAGTATATCCAGTAGACATGTTACATTCCACTCACAATTGAATAATAATTACTTTAATTGGGCAAAAGGCACGTGAAATGAATGGTTTGTAGGAATCCTAGAAAGAACTCGATTTATTTCAAATTTCATACGATGTTATGCAATTCAAGCAATAAGTGCAATAAAATTAATGTTCACCTACTTCTTCACACATTTTAATTTGAATCACAGTCACCTTATGAAGCAAACCGGCAAAAAAGGTTCAGTGAAATATTTCCTTCGTTTCAAAATATGTTCCCATCGGCAGTCACTGAGAGAGTTATCGCGTTTCGAGCTGTTTATGGTATTTAATAACAGATTTTATTTTAAGTGTCATTCAAATTGTCTAACGAGTAGTATTGTCTCTGTCACGTGAAATTTTATCATATGCAGATAGGGATTCAAATTAAAATATCTGAAGAGTAAATGAACTCTAAATTTATTGCATTTCTTTCGTGAAGTTTACATAACGTTTACAGCTAATAAAAACCTTGAAGATGCCATGCACCCGGCAATATGAGTTAGATGAAATATGCAAGTGGGCTGACGACAATATAAGCAGTTCAATGCTGCAAATTTTCAGGTCCTTCGCTATAAATGCAGTGCAGACAAAATATACTGGATCTGGAGGAACTGCATTACCAAAATCACAATCTGTGTGTGACCTCAGCATTGGCATTAGCACTGGTGCATATTTTCCATGTGTATATTACAAAATTGGTAATAGCATGCAGGTGGGTGACCAGATGAATTCTTAGAATTCCCAAATAGCAGGAAAACATGATCATCCTCTGGAAGATAATTGTCCTAAGTCGTCTTGAAAATAGCTCCGAACTGTGATCACCACACAGAGAAAAAGCAATAGTAGAACTAGAAGCAGTCCAGTGAAGCTACACAAAGACAGCCTGACTTCAGAAATATAGCTTCTGGGAAAGACACAAAAGATTTACAAATTACTCCCTGGAACTAAGGAGGAAAAGATATGCTGCAATATACATTTAGAAGGTCCTGGATGGACTTGTTCGAAACTTTGGCGTTGAAAGTTATACAGCACCACAACCGGGTGCCATTGCATAGAGCCTAAAATATCCGCTAACTGTCAAGATACAAGACTGGTTATTGCTATAGCTTGAGATTCAAGGACTCACAGATCTCCAATTTCCTCCGGAAGTAGCTGAGAGGCCTACATGCTGTGGATGTAGAGGTCTGAAAAACTAAACTGGATCTCCTATCGTCAAAATATCCTAGATGAGCCAATTTCACGGCAGGAAGCGTTTATAAAGGTTACCACATCAAATTCTCTTATTCACCAAATGCCCACTATTAAAAGAAGGGTTAATTAAGATGTGGAAATACTATTTGTCAGTGCCACAGCATAGCTATCGTATTTGAGATGAAATCACACCGGAAATGTAGGAGGAAGATTGAGAAACAGAGAGAACACTCCAAACGTACTCTACGTACAATTCTTGTGTTTGCTCTGTATGCGTGTGCGATTTAGGGTTGTATGTGCACAACCTTCAGCAATGTAACCGGTGATTTATTTTCCTTCTTTGGACTTTTACCTTTCTGATTTCCAACAAAGGACTATGCCCGTAACGTCAAACTTTCCTTTCACTGAGATTCAAGCTAAGGCATTTCTTGTACACGTCCTTTTGTCCGTGGAGTTTATTTGTTTATTTGAATTACAATGTAATACAATATATGTGTAATATAATATAATATAGTATGTGATATAGTATAATACATATATATGTGTGTATCTATACGTACATGTATATGTATATATATATATATAT
>NC_068982.1:119019843-119020504 GCF_001194135.2 Octopus bimaculoides
TATATATATATATATATATATATGTCTATCTGAACGTATGCAAGTATGTATACATATGTGTTTGAGTGAGTCTGTGTTTTAGTCTGTGAATGTTTGAGTGTAAATTTATAGCGTACAAAAAACAAAAGCAAATCGTACTAGAAAATTTTAGATAATTCAGTTTCTTTCTTATCTCTAATCCTCTCTCTTCTTTGTGTTTCTATTCAGGTGTTACACAAACAGATCTTGATGGCATAACATCGGTAGATATAAGGATTAAGAATACATCACTGTTCATATACGTATTGGCTGTTTATACTTTTGCTTTAGTTGGCATCATACCTTTATCGGGAATATATTTCATATAAACAAAATGACTAGTGTGTTTTTATCTTATTGATTGTTTAGTGAAATTCCTGTTGGTAAAGCTTTATTTTAATGACGATTATAACATGAAGATCTATGTTAATCTGATGAAGACGATGTGATTGTTTGTTGTTACGCTTCAATGTTTCAATAGAAACACTTTAAGGCGAAAACAAATCGTACTACATTATATTCATAAACGTCACCACCAACTCACAGAATATAATTAACTTACATACATACACATAATTATATATACATATGTATATGCGTGTGTACATACACACACACATACACATACACTCACATTTATTTT
>NC_068982.1:119020835-119024606 GCF_001194135.2 Octopus bimaculoides
GCACTTTAACCTCTATTTCTCCCAGACATCAGTGCGAACGTCAGTATAAAGCAGAGGAAATGCAAAATTAGGAAAAAAATTCTCTCAAAATTCGAGCCGTAAAGGACCTTTGATAATTAAACAAACAGAACACCATCCCTTTGAGGGGGCATGAGCTACTGGTTAGTGTGTTGTATGAAAAAGAGTTCGTGGCTGCGAATCACGGACCGGGTGATGCCTTTGGTCTTTAGTAAAACACTTCATTTCACGTTGTTCTACGGTCACTTCGAAATCTTATGTGTGGCACATCGCGCACCCGTACAGACATTGTTAGTTTGCTAGTGGGACGGATCTAATATACAGCACAAACAATTGATCCTCGTAAATAAATCATCTGTGTCGATGTTTCAACAAGAAATTGCAGAAACCGCATCTGTCGTCAGCCATGGTAGAGTCCACCCGCACCCAACTATTTTTGCTCAAATGCAAGTTAGATACCACTTTTCTCCAAAACATGGAACACATGTAGATGCTAGACTATATGCAGCAATACACATGATAAATGAAAAATAAATCCTGAAAACAATACATAAACGCACATAAATGTTATGCATAAAGCTTACAATTTGAAAAATCTATACACTCCCTCATTATATGCAAATCATTATTCAGTTCGTTTAACAGATTCAATAAGTCACACGCAAGTTCCCATCCCGTGGAAATACATCATTCTTCAGAAAATGTAACTTTCTAAATACTTTGGCAAACGCAAATCAATTCGGGAATACTATTTAAAGTTTAAGAAACAAGTCCCTATATAAATTTTAATTGTCATTAATTTTGAAATTAAAATTTAGAAGACCAGCATTTCAAAACAAAACGTAAAAATTATCTAATATGTGGCCGAAACAAAATTCGCATCAAAAATAAAATAAATTAAAATAAAATGAAATAAATAAGAACACATACGACTATACCGTCAATTTTTACAAGCACAATGAATAGCTTATTAGAAGTGTCTTAACAAGAAAGTATAAAAATGCTTTAGCAGGATTAACTAATAATATCATTTAACATATCCTTTGTACTACACGCACAGGGCTTGAAATTTTTGGAGAAAGGATCTAATCAGTTACATCGATCCCAGTACTCAATTGGTATTTGTCTTATAGAAGCCGAAACGATGAAAGCAACGCCAGATTCGGTGCAATTTGAATTCTGAGCGTGAAGCCAGAAGAAATGCTGCGAAACATTTTGTCCGGCATACTAATGATTAGGCAGGCTTGCTGTCTTAAATTTATTTTATATGTGTGTATGGTTCAAATGTACAGAAAACAGAAGGCAAAGACACAGAGACTGGTGAGAGAAGAACAAGCAGTTGTATCAGTTTGACGCTCGGGAAACAGACATTGCTTCGGGTCTTGATATTCTGCTTGGTTACAAATTTGATGTTTTCCTGTCGACATGAACTGTTGGCTATCTTCATTCAAATACTGGATCTGGTGTGAGAAATCTCCGTACCTCACTAGCAAAAGTAGTGTGTTAGTATTTCGAAGAATAACCTAAATAGTAAGCTCCGTGAAAAATTAATTTAGAACAACTTAATTGTCCATTACAGTTGATTGTAATCACATTGCATCTAAGTGATTCCGTGTGAATTATTATGCAGTATGTGTCGTTGAATATGTTAGAGAGGCAGTTCATCAGACTACCTCAGACTTATTCAACCACACTTGTTGCATTATTTTTCACACAAAACCATTTACATCGGAGACTCTGAATAACGATGTTGTAACGCATGGCAAGTGTATATCATCACATAATATCTTTTATTTTTCAAACAATTTTTTTTATAGATTCATGTGAAGATCTTTAGAACAACACGCGCAAGCACTCACACATACACACACACACACACACACACACACACACACACACACACACACACACACACACACACACACACACACACGCACAATAACACACATATATATTAATTCAGAGAGATAAAGGACGTGAGATATAAAAGAAGGGAGAGATACAGAAAGGGAGAGATAGAGGAAAGAAAAGATAGGAAAAAGAAGGGTAGTTAGGGAAAGAAAGGAGAGAGGGAAAGAAACAGTTAGACAGACAGGCACATATAGAGAGGTCGTAGTCCTCTCAATAGAAATAGAGCAGAAACGCAAATGTCCCCCTAAATAAATTTTTATCCTGCTATACTTATCAGTCCGTTCTGAATTTGTTAAAAATGTAGCATTCTTAATATTTCCAGATGATCTGATTGATATTCTTGATGTCTTAGTGTATTGAAACAGTGTAGAATATGGTGTTACCCTCATAAAAAAAAATGCAAACGCCTTAAACAGATTGCCATTCCCAGCGTATAAACGTTAATCCAATTTCTCATCCTCTTGTATATCCTAGCTCAACTGAATCTTGTTCGCCATGTAAAACTAAAGGAAACCATAAATCCTGGTATTGTTTTATGTTTAACCTGGCTTAGTTTTAGTTTTACGATATAACGTATCATTGTCCTTTCTTGCTTATCCCTGTAGATACCTTTTCCTGTTGCTTGCATTGAAAATGCCGTTATAAAAGAAATAAACACAATTTGTACAGTTCTCAAGCGTTAAAAATCGTATATGATATGTTGCATTTTATATAGTATTTTGTACAGCTCTCAGTAACTACACAAAAACATTAAAATAAGTATAATTCCAAGAGATCCAATTTCTGAAAATCATGATATTTGAATGTTTCATTCTCTAATATGGCTTTGCATCACAATATCAACTCTATTTCCCTGTGGTTAGCATAGCTTTAGCTTTTAATGCATAAGGAATTACGACAGTGTATCTTACCTCTTTGGACGGTAAAACAAGATGGACGATAGGATTTAATTCTTACTAGGAACTCTACTTATAGTATATATTTACGAAGTTAAATAAGTAATTCTTCTCATGTTCTACAATTACACGCTTGGATAACAATAAAATTGTTTGATGCAAACTATGTTTCACAACCGCTAATGATGTATTTGAGTGGCCCATATACCAGTAAAATCTGGTGATGATATTCATCTTCAACAGCTGCACACTGCTCATGTGAGCAAGCTGAGCTAAGATACAGTTTTCTTGATATCTGTAGTTATTATATTTGTCTTGCTGAAGAAAACAAACGGACATGGTATTATTGGAGAATGATCTCGAGGTCAATGTTAATGGAATCAGTGTAGAGGTATAGAGGTTGTGTGAATGAATATTGGGGATAAATGACAGATGGTATAATTTAAATTGTGGTATTCAATAGGACGATATTAATGTATGGGAATATACGCAATACTCTAACCATGAAGCACGCTAATGATATAGAGAGGTCTCTCAGTCAGTAGACGACGTAATGCTGCGATCAGATATGAAGCTGCAGATTTAAGAGACGAGTGGTGGTGGCATGTCTAGGTAAAGAAATTCTTTCACCAAACAAGTGCGTATGTGTTCACAATTACAGTGTGCGACAAAATTATGTTTCAAAGAATTTCACGCCGGCGGAATCTCACGAGTGTGTGAGTAACATAAAGATTAGGCTTGCCAAAATTCATAATATAATCATTTATGCGGGAGGGAATTTCAAATTGGTAGGCAAAGTTGCTGCTGATGGACGTCTCCATTAGGCTCCAAATGTTGAAATTTATCATGATTAGATGAACAGCATGGTCTGAAGTAAAACCCTTATTGAGAATGAGACATGTTCTAGCATATGCTTCCTCTCTCTCTCTCTCTCTCTCTCTCTCTC
>NC_068982.1:119025367-119027979 GCF_001194135.2 Octopus bimaculoides
GAGAGAGAGAGAGCGAGAGAGAGAGAGCGAGAGAGAGAGAGCGAGAGAGAGAGAGAGAGGGGGGGTGAGAGAAAGAGAGAGACAGAGGGAGGGATAGAGTAAAAAAGACAAACAGACAGGTAGTCAGGCAGATGTCGACATATAATTTCTTGCCAATAGCAAGTGGCTGCATTAATATGTATATTGTTACCATGTGTTATAATATTCATTTACTTCTCATTTTTTCATTTTATTTTTTTATATATTTTTTATGGAAGCACTTAACATATTTCAGCCAACGGCATTTGACAAATGCCTTCACATGTCCACTACTTCACATTGTCTTCTGTTCATATAGACTGTTTTCGGAGACTTAAACTCTTCAACACAAGAGTTCTCTGTTTATATTATCTTCAGTACATTTCATTTAGAATAAGTGTCTATGTATGTAGCGGGTGGTGGGACGCAGTTGTATGACTGTGCTTTCTTGTGTTTCTCTCTGTATGTATATACCTATGTCTGCATTTGCACTTATCTTTACTAATTTCCTGGGGTTAGACCGGCTGCTTCTTTTTTATATGTATATATATATATATTGATGTCTGGCCAGAAAATCAAATGTCAAATATCTGAAGCATTTCAAAGTCATTCGTTGAAGTTATTAGTTCTTAGAACATGAATCATCAAAAATGATAAATACTTGCGCATACACGTAAGCACACACACATACACGCACATACACACACATACACACTCACACACACTCACACGCACATACATATACACACACAGACAAAATATATACAATTAATAGAAATCGACGCTGACATATAGAGATAGGCTCCAATTGAACCTGGAGAAGGGCAACATTGGAGTGGAAATTTGGAAAACTATCGCACTTTATGCGATATCATAGCTAAAAGGATATTCTAACTATGCCGATCTATTTTGAAGAGAGTGAAAATTATCACATTAAAAACGCAGTATTAAAATGTGACGGATGGAAGAGGGGAGTACAGAGAGCAAAGTCTGTTTTCTAATTGGGATCAAATTTGTTCAACTATGGCTGGCTTTCGTGGACAGTTAAGGAAGATATTAGAAGTAGTTACTACAGGAGATGGCATGTATCTGCTATTCTTGAAATAATAAGTTCTTGCTATTAGTAGATAGATAGATAGATAGATAGATAGATAGATAGATAGATAGATAGATAGACAGATAGATCATATCTAGGAATTATTGGGCGTATTCTAATAAATATGAAGATGGTTTCCAGCGAAGGAAATTTAGATAAAACAACTATAAACATTACTTGTAAAACTTTAATTTTTCCCCTTTCTTGTATTTTTTACTTACAGATTGTATATGTAACTGAGTGTGTTATACATCAAATCATTTATTCACAAAGTAACTGGCAGTTCATTTCCTTACATGAAAGTATAACTTTTCCAAATTGTCATTTAAGCATTTCCTAATATAACCTTGTGCATCAGCAATTATATTGATATACATATTTATTTATGTTCAAGTTACAGAAGCTCAACTTTCGAAGCAATTGACTTAGAAATAGGTGCTTACATCTACAGTGCAGCTGACCAATTTGATGGAAAATATAGCTATGTATAATGATAGAGATTAACAGTTCTATTTATATAGGGTGTAAAATTTAAAAGGAATATCCCACAAACACAGTATTCTATATTACGTTAGCAGATTCATGCCCTAAATTAATGTAGTATATTGAAAAAATTACGGGGAGCTCCTGATTATGTACACCTTCGAATCGACAATTTCAATTGCATCTTTGAAGTTTAAAGTCTTTATTGTATCACCCTTTCAATCTATTTTTCATAACTATTTCATTCTCATCCGTTTCGGAAGACTAAGCATCGTTTATGACAGGGTCTAAACTATCGCAAGTATAAGGAAATATACACATACATAGCCACCGCTTGTTAGACATTTAATTCACTTTAAGATTTATGTTGTGCTATGCAAGACCTAGTCAGCTAATCAGAACTCCTTGTAGAATTCTTCTGACATACTGCATGTTTGAAGTATTCATTTTTGCTGTAGTTGCTTAGTACTGACTGAGTAACAACTTAAGCTTCATTCTCTTCAGCTTTTCTTCTGAGATTGAGCACATCAGAAGCACAATTTCCGTACAAGTTGGTAGATGATGTTAACTTTTTACAGATTGTACTTTCGGTACTCTGCGATCAAGCTCTGAGTGTCCAGCTGTGTCAGTATGGTATGCAGCTGGACTCTGGTTTAAGCGAAAAATACAAAATCATCTGCAAATCAGAGATGTGTTAGTTGCTTGCCGTTGATGTTCACATCACCAGTTCAGTCAATGTCCTTCATGGCCATTTCTGGACATGCGGTAAAGAGTTTGGAGAGATAGTATCACTTTGCTTGACACCATTCACGATTGCGACCCTGACTAGGGTTGATAGCAGACTTGTATCTGTTCTGCACACACGCACACGCATAAACACATACACACACAAACACACGGAAATATATATATATATATATAGATGTAGGTAGACGTAGGTATGTACATACCTGTACGTATATATGCATATACTCATTTATTATTTGTTTATATATATATATATATATATATATAT
>NC_068982.1:119028237-119029218 GCF_001194135.2 Octopus bimaculoides
ACAGAGATCTAGCTTATTTATATAAAAACAGGTGTCTTGGGGGGTTTTGTTTATAACAGAACATTGTTTTTTTGTTTTTTTGGCGTGAGGCTTTGGAGACAATGGAAGATGTATAAGCAAATAGATAGATAGATAGATAGATAGATAGATAGATAGATAGATAGATAGATAGATAGATAGATAGATAGGCAGATAGAGAGATAGATAGATAGACTGATAGTCAGACAGATAGAGAGATGGATGTGGTAAAAGAGAGAGAGAAGGGCCATTGTATATATATCGAAGTTGCAAAAAAACTAATACGCTGATAGTTTCTGTACTGTTAGCAAGTAATGCTGTTAAAAATGCGAATAAAATTCTAAATTGAGTGAGTGGAACTTGTGAATTATAAGCTTCATTTTATAAGCTTCTGTTACTATCTGTCACTCACTACGCCAATATTACGCAATGAAGTTTTCTGCGAGTTTAACTGAATAGAATATTCAAGACCAAAAAGTGGGAATAAAGTAAGTTTAGAGAACCAATGAGTGTTTTAGCATTAGATGGAATCCAAAGTATGCAAAGAGTGGGTGTGGTTTAGAGCCAGAGAGTACGATGAAAATGATAACGCGAAGGAAAGAAGAAAGACATTCTTTTCGATATAGTGAATGGCAGGCGAATGTATTGCGGTGACGACAGATTTCAGCAGACTACTAGCTTGCTGTCGTCCAGATTTATACGGGTAGATGGCAAGCGGCGCGGGGTGAGGGGTCGTTTGAATGAAGGACACTGGTGCTTACGCAGGCGCATATAGATTCACACATACATATACAACCCACCGCTGACAGACTTATTCAAACACATGTGGTCATCTACACTAGCCCACACCAACACACTGAAGTATAATTTAGAATACATAAGTACCCACACATATAAGAAAAACTACAACATACATATATATATATATATATATATGTGTGTGTATATATATATATATCATGT
>NC_068982.1:119030095-119031509 GCF_001194135.2 Octopus bimaculoides
TGAATAGCATATGGAAATCGGTATTGAGGAAGGAAAGAAAAATAATAGATTTATAAGCCTTAAAATTCACCCCATAATTGCCCACGGGCATATGGCGTAGTGGTTAAGAGCGCGGGCTACTAACCCCAAGGTTCCGAGTTCGATTCGCGGCAGCGACCTGATTAATAATAGTAATAATAATAATAATAAATAATAATAGTAACATTGTTAGGAATAAGAACCCAGGTTCGAAATTTCCCCAAGACACCTGACGAAGGCTGGAGAGTATATCAGCCGAAACGTTGTGTTAACAACAAACAAGATGAGGAAAAATATCCGTCAAATGTAAATAATGTAAATAATATATATATATATATATATATATATATATTTGTGTGTATGCTTGTCCCCCACTGATGCTGGTATGTCTCCGTAAATTAGCGTTTCGGCAAAAGTTACCGATAACTACCAGGTTTGCAAAGAATAAGACATGGTGTTGATTTCTCCGACTAACAACCTTTAAGGTGGTACTCTAGTATGGCCACAGTCAAATGTCCGAAACAAGTAAAAGAATATAGAGATCTAGATAGATAGATGGATAGAAATCGAGGCTCAATGCTAGTTATTGAATTCCTAGTACAATGTGTACTATGGGTTCCCACAAATCTTCGTTTGACCCAAACTGTGGTTCAAATGAAGTGTATGGTATAATACATTTGCCGAAGATGCTGCAGACTATGAACCCGTAACCTCATGGTCGTGGAGAAAATTTCTGAACCATGTTAGTATGTCTGCGCATAGAAGTAGAAACTACCATAGAAAAACTCATAGTTACTCACTCATAGTACCCTATATGCACCCATACACACATGCATATAAGTTACAAGTAGGTATACACTCTGTATGCCCATGCAAATGTTTACACATGCGCACACAAAATTGATTGAGCGCTCCCCTCTAATTACTGGTACTATTTATAACTCAGAAATATTTTCAATAAATAATATCATGCATTCCTTCCACCACTCTTACACTTATTAGTAACATATGCATAGATAAATATATTAATATATTGTCATAAGGCAATACTGGTAGCTTCTTATATGCATATATATATATATATATATACATATATTTGTGTGTGTGCGTGTGTGTGTGTGTTTGCGTGTGTATAGAATGAGCAAATCATGTATATACAGCAGAATAATATAAGTGGAGGTAGTGGAGTAATAATAAGTTGATGGTAGTGGTGCGGAGAGATTACGAGAAAGATATCAAAAGAACACACCATATTGAATTATCCATACTTTATTGTCATACCTCAACCGAATAATTTCTGTATCCGTGAAAGAACATTCTCATGCACAGACAAACACACGCAAAAACTAAGACTGATGATATATATACATATATATACATATATATATATATATAT
>NC_068982.1:119031519-119050452 GCF_001194135.2 Octopus bimaculoides
ATACACCTATTCACATAATCATGTAAATGGGTTCCCTCTTTTCTTAAATATTCCCATACATAATCGAATTTAAACATTTTGTAACGTAGCACTGATTTATTGTTTGTCTTTGTCTTTCTCTCTCGTATCCTCTACCATCTTCACGCCCATTATTTTCAATTCAATAGCTTTCGAAGATCAATTCCGCCCCACTCACCGGTTTCATCGATTTTAATGCTTTCTGATCAAACATTCTGTTCTTTTTCAACTATCTCATTTTTCTTTCTTAATATCACCATTTCAAAATGGCTTATACGTCCATTTATACTATTTTTGTTGTCTTATTGTTTGTTTTTACCTTCTTATTGGTGTTATTGTCGTGATGGTGCGATGGTTTCTTGTTTGTGTTTGTGGTATTCTTGATGTTAATGCTATTGCTTATAGATTTGGTAATTTTCATTATTTTCTGCATTTTGTACACCCTATGTTTAAGTGATTGATTTGTTTATTATTCATTATATACAGAGAGAGAGAGAGAGAGAGAGAGAGAGAGAGAGAGAGAGAGAGAAATACATAGATGCATATACGTATTTCTATATACAGAGAGAGGAAGCTAGATATGCATATATATATATAGAGAGAGAGGAATGGATAAACACACGTGTTCATACGTACATGCATGCATACATGCATACATATATATACGTACATATATATATGTGTGTGTATATACACATACACACGCACGTACACACACACACACACACACACACACACACACATATATATATATATATATATATATATATATATATATATATATATATATATATATATATTCAGCGTAGCATTGTTTCTCAAGTGATAAAATAATTCTACTATGCATCGATTCCCGGATTAAAATGGTAATTTGTGTTTAAGCAATTTTAGAAGAAGTACAATATTTACAATATAGCTGAAGTTCGTGTAGCATTAGTTGTAAATATGCATTCATAAATGTGATGCCTCGTGGCAGAATATTGCCTGTGTCTATCCATCCGTAAGCGAATATGGTGTAAATTGATTTATATTAGTGTCATTATTTACATTTTAAATATTTTTTCTTTCTTTGTTTCTCCTGTTATTGTTTTAGTTACAGTGTATAGCATGGATAGTTTCCGCATGTAAATGGAGTTAAGCAGATGTGAAATTGCTATGAAATGATTTTAATCTCCGTTTAAATTATTATAAAACGATCACATAGCTGAATACAATACGAACACTGATTCTCAAAACAACGTGACTTCAATGAGTACTTTACGAATTAATGGAGTAACATCTCGGAAGTATGTGCGGCCTGCTATAAATAGAAGTTTAATAGCTATCAGATCAAAAACTTTCATATTTGATAAGCTAGTGCACGTTAGATAGGGCAACCCTCGATACCCTTCAGCTAAATATAAATAATACCATATCTTCAGTATTGCATTTGATCATAGGTCTTTTCCATTTGAGACGAAATTTTCGCACTCTGATCTATGTATTTACCGCACTTTGACAAATTATGCAAGAAATTTCTCAGCTAAGATTCCGTTGCAATAAGTTTCCCATTTTACTCGGTTGACAATATGATTGTCATAAAACTTCTCGATGTATGTGACCGTTTTCATTCAGCTCATTCATTGAATTGTTAACTTTGCCAGTACTAAAACGCAATGATAACCTCCAATCTGTCCATTGTTGTCTCCTTACATAATAGAAAACCATGTTCATGAAATGGGTTCTTTCAATTTTATACACAATACAGACTGGGATAAATAACCTGACACCTATTGTTAGACTGAAATCTGACGCAATTTGTGTAATTTTCGTACACGTCTACCTTGTATCAGTTCTGATGAAGATTTTTCATGTTGTTCAATCAACTGAATTAAATAGAAATTTATTTCAAGCATGTAAGTGGCTAAACTTTCCACGGGTACATTTATTGTTAGCATAACTCCCAACTAAAACTAATGTGATGCAGCATATGACAAGGTCGCAATTTTGAATTTCAGATAAACTTCGTGTGGTGGACTATGTGTGAATTTCATATAATTTCCCTTATAATTTGAACCAAATTTGTAGATAGTGTTAACTGCCCAATATGCCACTCTTTAGGAACAAAGACGACATCTCGTTGTTTTAATGTAAACTTATAAAAAAAATCTGTCATACTGCGTCGCCGATGTCATCTACAGAAACGGTAAATACATGAATGACGTTACGGGTAACTTGATGGGATGTTCTTCTAACTCAGTTGGAACGAGGAATAATAAAAGAAATCTCATGAGTCATTTATTCTTTCCTGGTGCATAAATGTTGATGAATTTGGCTCCACGAGAAATCAACAATAGTATAACGTCACATTTGAGAGGACAACGACTTAAATTCAAGAAAATGAAGTACAGAATTGATTCATTTAGATTAAATATGAAATGATTTTCTAACTTCCAAATCCATAATATATATATATATATATATATATATATATTTCTATATTTCAAAATTTGGTTGATCAAACAATATAAAAGAAAACCAAAGTCGACTCTAGAGAGGAAAGTATTTCATCAGAGCCTACCTTTGTAATGTGTTTTACCAGGGCCGTGGATTTGGATGGTGATATCTAACCTTAGTCTATTTGAATCCTGATTTAGACCGTCACCTAATGGATCTATGACAAGAAGGCATTTCGCAATTGATAAATGTAAAATCTAACAGAATCTGAAGTAAGTTATCAGGCATACGTCAGTAACAATGCTAAATGTAAGTTACATTATTTGGATGGGTTTCTATACGATATTTTGAGATTCGTTTGCAAAGGATGCACATAGAGATGAGTTCTGAAAGTAATTAGGATTGTTGTTGGATATATTGTGGAGTGATGAGTAGTTGATAGAGTCAAAGTCTGGAAGATAGCCTGGGACATAGCCAAAACATAGCCAAACAATATGTATGGCTGTGGTAATGAAGACCTCAACTATAAACATGTTATGTGATATAGTTTACTTATATTTACTTGTCACGCTTAATCCAATATTCCTCAAAGTAATGTGATTCTTTTCCAGTTCACCAAGAATGCCCAGACCTTTGCGTTTCAGTGTACTTAAAATGAATGAAACACACCCTCTTCAACAAACAAAACAAGAGAAAGCAGCAGCGTGGTAATAATAAATCACATTATCACAGAAAAAAGTCCAGTATGGGGTTGCACCTTCCCATCATGTGTCTGTATCCACCATTTCTCGGTATTTGCTCTTGTCGTGCTAGGCAACACTACGAGCAGTATCCCTGTCAGTCCTCATCTCTACGAGGTACTTTCTCGTACGCTGTGTGTATGTGGCATGCGGCCGACCAACGTAAGCCGTCGCCTAAGTCGGATTCACAAAGAAAAGAACACGATATGCTTGATCAAACTTGAACGATCGAGCAACATGATCAGACAATTTAAGCTGATGATTCAGAATCATACATAAGAACGAATATCCTACTTTCTGAGTTAAGTCATTGGTTCGATTCAAAATTGAACTAATGCTAAACCTATTAGCCTACGAATTGTCCTAGTATGAACGGAGTTTAAGCTGTTCCTAAGGGCCTTGACAGTATACAAGTCTCGCAACTATAGAGCAAGACAAGAAGGACTAGGCGCAAAAAGATCCGAAATTTTGTCCTCTTGCTCAGATATCAGCAGCGTCAAAACTGCACCAGCAATCTCAAATCACTTCAACCCTTCGGTTTCATGGTAAATGCTGCTATGGATCACACTGCGAAGTGAAGAGGTCAGCAACTTCGACATTATCATCCGCAAGAAAGACAGATATATGTGATGGATACATAACTGCCACTACTTCCAATACATTCTTAATCAATTTCAGGAAAATCAACTCTTACACAATTAGAAATCTCCATTACCATCAACTCCCACAAGAGTCAGATCCCTGGCTATTAAATCTCACCAAAAGCAAATGCCATCACAGTTAACAGAAGACTATGAACTATCACCACAACACCATCAAGTTCCACTGTTACTAACTAGTACCAACACAATCTATAATGTCAGTAACAGTAATACGGAAACGAAAACCACCTATTATGCTAAGTGGTCTTATCTAAGGATAGGATCGATTGAATACTATGTAGATTTCTTCCTAATAATAACTTTTAATTCTCCATCGTCATAAAAAAAAGTTTATTTGGCGGATCAATTTTCTGTTTCAGGTTTCCTTTATCTTTTCTGTTATTTGTTTTATATTAGGCTAAAAAACATTGCCTTTATGATCTTCTCTCTGATTTAATATCTGAATAATTGTTTGTAATTGGTTCCTTCCATCTGTTGCTTTGAAGTGTTTGTCTTCTTTCTTAATCAATTTTATACACCACTAAATGTTACAAATTTGTATTTAAAACAAAACATCATTTCAATCTTTTTATTTATTTATTGTTTTTTTGTTTCCTAAGGTAAAATCATAATCATATAAACTCTTCCCCTATCACTGTGTTGACCAGTATCTTTAATACTAAGAAAACCACAATCACAGCACCATAGTCATAGCAGCGCCAGCCACAGAGGACAAAATTTACATGGTCTTTTGGCATGCTGGAAATAACAGCCAATCCCTGCAAATAGCATTTTACGATTTAGTAAAAGAATGCTGACTATGGGTAATGTAACACTAGATATTCCGCGAAAGAAACAAAATAGCCTTGGTTGATTCATTTGTAATCTGGGTCTCCCTGAGTTAAACATCAAAAACAATGACAGCACATTCATACACGATCAATCAAAATATTTTTCATGTAGTTTTGAGAAATCGAATTTAGTAAAGGAATCTTCTTGAACAACCAAGCTCATTTAATTTATAAATCTGCCTAAAATAAAAAAAAAATGGAACATCGACATCATGTGCTCAGGATATCTCTGTTCCCGACTAAAAACTTTTTCATGTTCTTTACACCAACACGGTTCCCAAAAAATGAACGATCTCGACTTTCACCATTTACATACATAAGACTGATTGCGACTACTTTTGGACAAGAAAAAAAAATTATTGTAGTAATTCTTGGGGATGGGAAATTAAAGTTGTACAGTTGGGCATTTTACGAATTAGCTTTTCTGTTTAAGTGAATATGACAACAGAATCCGATTAACCTCAAGTTTCTACTACACGTATTTTGAAATCAAATCAATATTGGTGGGAAAGAGAAGCGTATCGTGACCAGGTAATGCGAAATAAAAACAATCTTTTAAAAAATCATTTTCTTGGTTTTACTATTTTCAGACTTATGGAAATTACTTGAAATCCATACTTTATTATTCGTATCAGCGAATGAGTCACTCTGTAGTCTTGGAAGCAAGAAGATACACTTTCTTGGGATACACTTTCTAGATACACTTTTCTTTGGAAAAGGGCCGCATTATATATTATAGTTTTACATTCCTCCAGTTTGAATAATAGACACCTCAGTCACAGTTGTTAACGGTCTTATGCGTTTTTCGGCAGTATGACTGACCTGGGACTAGCAAAGAAAAGGATCAGCAGTATAAAGTGAAATATAGCACTTCGCATTATAATGCTCTATTATTTAAGATTATACAACTATCATAACATAGAGAATTTTAACGTATGCATATTTTGTAGATAACTTAATAATCACTGAGTAGACATCAGTGTATATTTTTGGCAAATATCCGAAATACATTCAAGTGAAGAAATTGGAAATGAGCAGAGTCTAGCAAACATGATGCCATAAAGCTTCTGAAATACATTATAAGCATAGACACATACATTTGTGTGCTTGTGCGTGTATATATATATAGAGAGAGAGGTACGTATATATATACATACACATATACATACACACATCTATATACATCTATCTATCCATCTCTTCTATTCTATCTATCTATCTATCATATATATATATATATAATCATGACATTTGATACCTTTATAGATGGATTAGAATTTCGTTTTGAGCAAAGGTTAAATATTTGGCCTGTTAGAAGAACCAGGTAGTTACTGTTACTGCTCAGGTCATCTCTAATCGTGATGTATTATAAATGTCATTTCAATCGTAAGCAACCCATTCTATTATATTGTTTTTGTATTCAGATGTAGTTTATATCAAGAGGTTCATTTTTATGTGCCCTTTCTTTTCATTTTAATGGTGCAATGATTCATTGGATACTATTTATAGTAGGTTGTTCGAATGTTTAAGACACCCTTGTTCTTATCAGTACTAAGCATTTTCGACGCATATTTAAAACGATTTTATTTATGTATTCCGTTAATAATCTTATGAGTAGTTGAATATTCAAAATACTTATTTGCCTGACGTATTGCATTGGTAACTAGTTTAATACAAAGAATGAAATATGCGAGTTTGTCAAAGATTTTCACGCAGAAACATCTCTAAATTCAGATATAGTGAGAGATTTTATTCAATGAATAATAAAATAATATTATTCCTACTCTCTGTGATAACATATTACAAACCAGTAATATATTTTTGACAGAATAATGGAAGACCAATCATCAAATCAGGCCCTATACTCTCTTATTATTTATCAGGAAATGGTACTGCGGCGTTATAACATTTACTGAATAACTCATGCTAGAGATAACAGATAAAACTATCTTAAGCTATTTTATTTGTTTAACCAAACATTTATACGTTAAAATGCCAAAGAGATTAACTTGGATTTTAGTTCTCTCCGTTTCTTTATATTAATTAAGTACGTATAATGTATTGCTTCTATTAATTTACTGTCCGCACAGACGCCAGAAAAAAGGTTTTTATTTAAAGGAAACCACTCAATATAGTTGCTGTGACAATGAAAGCATCGGCAGCAATGTTTTATATCACACTGCAGAAAAATCATTAAAAAAACAATTGAACAAACAAATAACTTAATAAAGCAAAATGTAATTTCTTCTACTAATACTTCAATTTTTATTTGGCTGTATGCTGCAAAAGATTTAACATTATGATGAATGCGACTTGACTTTCATCTTAAATCGTACTTTATGAAAATCAATAATTAAACTAAAGGAAGTATTATTTAAATTCGACAGGATATAATTTTCATTAATAAATTAATTGAATCCCCTAAAGAGTAACGCCATGAGATCTTTAACGTCGCTTTCTGTTAACGTTTTCCAACCAATCGTTGTAAGAATCGCCATTACCATGCAAAATCTAGGTTATATTGATAATGATGTTTGTCTTCCTTAGCATTATCATCAGAATCACCACCACCACCACCACCACCACCACCACAACCATCATCATCATCATCATCATCATCATCATCATCATCATCATCATCATCATCATCATCATCATCATCTTTGTTTCCTTTTGTAGTTGTTTTTATTATTATAATTTCATATATGCAGAACAGATTAGACTGTTAGACAAGAAAAAGATTTCCTAATTTCGGACTACAAGTAAGCTTTGATGCCAATAATTCTCCTAAGTATCCTAATGTCCCTAATAACACTGTTTTCTGGAGCTATTATTATTATTGTTGATCCTTTTCTTTTTTCTTTTTTTTTTTTTTTGCTTTTCCTCGGGTTCGATCTCTATCCTGGTAGGATTTGTATAGATAGTGGGTTACTACTAGTAATCATAGGTATCCACAAGTTTTCAGTAGCATTTCAAGTACGTAGTGCGCTCCTGATAATCTTTGCTGTCCCTAAGAGACAAGCATTTTGTAGGAGCTCTACTGAGGATTCTATTCCGTTCTCCTACAGCCATATCTATTTTTACTTACTGTTCCCAAACAACCATTTGTTATAGGCACGACTTTGGCAGTTTTCATATTCCAGGTTCTTCCTATTTCAAATGTTAATGGATAGTTTTTCTTTCGCCTTTTGTTTTTCCTCTGCTTTCTTTCCAATCATGGAATCAAACGGACATGATGGGTCGATTAGTAAGCAACTTCGCTTTTCCTCCTCTATAATTATTATGTCCGGTCTATTATTTTCTGACTTCTCGTCCGTTTGAATAGAAAAGTCCCACAGAATCTTACATTTTTCCAGCTCCAGTACTTTTACGACCCGATGATTGTACCATGTATTTCCAGCTTCAAGTCCCCATTTCTGGCAAAGTTTCTTGTGTAAAACATTTACAACCTGGTCGTACCTCAATTTCTTGTACTCTTCCTGTTGCACCTTGAGGCATTCCGTCACAATGTTCTACATTTTTCTGACACTTTCTCTCCATATATATATTTTTCTCAAGTTGTTTGTTCTTATCGCTTGATCTTAGGTTGCTATGATATGACTTTCTGATTCTTTTTTAATTGCCCCTTTTTAACCAAGATCTGATTTTCATTCCATATACTTCTTCAGTAGCTCTCCAGAATTAACCATGCAGTGGTTTCTCTTCATCTCTCTGAGTGCTCCTTGTGAATTTTATACTTGTCTTTTTCCCCTATTACGCGCTTCATCACATCTTTTCCTCAGTCATAACGTATCTATTTTATGTTGTTGAAAGAACACCGGAGAAAACTTCTACGTATCAGTTTCAGTTCTTCTTTTTCGCAAATAAAAAGTAAACAAAGAAAATAACAGGGAAAAAGGGAAAGAAAATTCACAGCGACAATACTCTTCTCAATGCGTGTGACGTACCAGTTAAGACAATCTTTTGCACTTTCTGTACGGATGGTAAGTCAGTGATTATTCTTAAATAATTTACAGTTCCTTTTTTGATCATTCCAAGTACTCCTACAATCACTGCTGTTGTAACAGTCTCTTGATTTTGATGAGCAATTCTTTATATTTTTTTAGCTTACCAAACTCTTTTCCCGAGATATGATCACAGGGTATGCTCATGTCAATCAATATACAGACTTTATTGTTTTGGTCTTTCACAACGATATATGGTTTTTGCTTTGATGTTCCGGCTTGTACAAACTGGAAAGTCTCAATGGACAGTTACATTTTCTCCCACTGTTACAGCCCCAGCGTAACTCGATGTAACCGACAATGCCCCTTCCCGGAACTAATAACCTTGAAACCATGATTATTATTGTTCTTGTTTATTATTATTATTATCGTTATCCTTATCCTTATTGTTATTGTTGTTGCTGTTCTTATTGCTAAATGATCATATCCCATTATCTCGGATATCTTAAAACATAGTAAAATTTAAATTCTTAAATTAAAAGTGAAATATTGAAATGATTTAATTTTATTTAAAAACTAAATATATTCAAACGCTTGTGTAATATATTGACTGTTTTAGCTTTGTAGTGTTTGCCGTTACACTTCTTTACACGCATGTTATATCTGCTAATACCTTGTCTATCTAATGCCAGTCATTTCCTATTCGTACTTATGCGTTTTAAAGTTGGAAGCGTGTTTTACACGCATGGGTTTCCCGTGCTGTTCCTGAGCCAGTGTCCACAGTAAACCACAACATATAAGCATTTTGAAGACAGTTTATATATCATTTATAAATTAAAGTATTCTCGTACATTACTGATGAGTAGCATATATCTAGGAAGAAGTAAGTGAGAAATACATTTAATTCATACTCACCTTCCACTCACACAGTTTGCATTTTAGAAGAATACGGACACTTGTATTTTGCTTATATTTACTAAATTTTATATTTGATTTTTTTCTGCTGTTTTGACGATGCTGAATATTCCTCATTTAGATGGATTTCATTTTCTAGTGTTTAATAATAAATTATGGCTTAGATAATCATTTAATGTCAAATTCAAATGACAAGATAAATTATTCCTTGAGAAATTTCCAGTTGCAAAATATAGTTATTATGGATATGAATTTGAAATATTTTTTGTCGATGATATTGTTTGCTTAATCTGTTAACTTTGAATAAATATTCGTTAAATATTCGTGGATTCACTGGAATCATTTCAGCGATACTCGGTTCAGCGACGTTTACGTAGTATCAAACTACCGTGTCCGGGGTGCTAAATTCTGATACATATTACATGATACCTATGCTCACATTACACTCCAAATGATCAGTCAACAATAATATTTCCAAGGCGGCGATCAGGCAGAAACGTTAGCACGCCGAGCGAAATGCTTAGCGGTATTTCGTCTGCCGCTACGTTCTGAGTTTAAATTCCGCCGAGGTCGACTTTGCCTTTCATCCTTTCGCGGTGGATTAAATTAGTACCAGTTACGCACTGGGGTCGATAAAATCGACTTAATCTGTTTGTCTGTCCTTGTTTGTCCCCTCTGTTTGTAGCCCCTTGTGGGCAGTAAAGAAATAAGAAACGTTAGCTCGCCGGGCGAAATGCTTAGCTATATTTCGTCTGTCTTTACGTTCTGAGTTCAAATTCCGCCTAGGTCGACTTTGCCTTTCATCTTTTCGGGTTCGATAAATTAAGTACCAGTTGCGTACTGAGGTCGATCTAATTGACTGGCCCCCTCCCCCAAAATTTTGGACCTTGTGCCTAGAGTAGAAAAGAATAATAATATTTCTGTGTAGGTTCTGAACACGTAGCGATTACTGAAAATTTTTTTAATAGACCGATCAGTGTATCTGCTTTCATACAGACGATGAGTAAGGCACAGAACTGTCGAGTTTTCACTACTTAACAATTAATGAGAACGAAATTTCCTATCAACTCTCTCTGAAATGTTGCTGTTGCAAATAATCTTCACTTTATTCTACAAGGTTCTAAACTAACAATAGAATAGTTGATTGTCGTTTATCTTATCAGAGAGAATTTATACATGTGATACAATAAGGGAATTGCGATAATCAAATAATTAATTGAACTTTGGTCATCTACATATAGTGGGAACCTTGGGAACGAAAGACGGTCCAACAAGTCAAAAAGAATACCTTTCTCTTTTAGGGCACTGTTGTAAGGTTTCGTAATACCGGGTAATAAAGCAGCTACAAATTAATAGTTGTACACTTACTGAAATTTATCATTTAGTTAATTTATATAATCTGCAGTACTGGAGACGTAACGATGAAACTCTGTATTGATAAAAGCGAGAGCGGGAGTCTAGCTTTGATGGTTTGCATGGAAATACGACGAAGTTGAGATGGATATTCTAAACATTTTCATCCCTAGACATAGGTGGATTTGTACGGCTTTCACTGACTTTACACTCCAGTTCTATATTTAAGAGATGAGGAATTATGAACATTACTTACATTATTTACATTTGCCATATATTTGTCCTCTTCTTGTTTCTTTTTAACACAACATTTCGGCTGATGTACCCTCCAGCCTTCATTAGGTGTCTTGGGGAAATTTCGAACCTTGGTTCTCATTCCTAAGGTATTTTTAGATGTTGTTGTTATTATTATTATTATTATTATTATTATTATTATTCAGATCACTGGCTGCAATCGAACTCAGAGTCTTGGGGTTAGTAGCCTGCGCTCTTAACCATTACGCAATATGCCTATGCGCAGGTTCGAAATTTCCACAAGACACCTAAAGAATGCTGGAGAGCATATCAGCTGAAACGTAAATGTAAATGTAAATAATCGACACTCCAGCCACAATATGTATTGAAATTTATTTCATTCTCTTGTATGGAGTTTCTCATTTCATATATAAACACCGTAGATTTTGAAATTCAAAATATTTATTAGAAAACTGACTTACCATACCGAATATCAAACTAAAAGCCAATTACGATTTTAAATACGAAACTGAAAATATAAACCTCTAGCGAAGAGAAAATGAAATTATTTCTACAGAAAAGTAGAATATTATACATGGATAATATAATAAAGATTCATATACAGAACAGTTTGCATATTTAACTTTATAGCAAACAGTATATTAAATGCAAGCAGCTGTATTTTTCTTCGGAGGTTACGACTATACACTATAAAAATGTGTTCACATTTATTTGGGTAAATAATAACTAGAAGAGTTACATTAGAGGTTTGTACTTTTATAGGAAGACAACAACTTCTTCGGAAGCACATAGGTGACACCGCTAAAAAAAAGAGAAGAGTTCCAATTAATCCCTTTCATTATAAGAACCAATTAACGCGCACGGTATATAAAAAGGGTTTTAGATGCTATTTATACAGAATCTATTGCGCAAATCCATAGCGTTTGGTGGAAAACTTGATCATGCAGCAACATGACGAGGAACTAGAATGAAAATACATTGCGGATTTCCAGAATGTCACATCATAGTTGCAGCTTTCATCAGAAATAAACAGTGAATAAAGATATACAATGCAAGAATCAAACCTTTCTCTACACTTTATCTATATTTGATACAAAGAGTGGTTTTAAACACATGTTTTATTGAGGGAATCTGATATTTCATTATCTGATTAATAATACACATTTTCAAAATATTTCTGAAACTTGGTTTATTATTAGATCTCAATAATTTATATAAGTTCATATCAGTTTGTTTCTTCTCAATGGGTTTCAATGTGTTCGTAGACTAATGTGTATTTGTATTTACTTTCCACTTCGAAACAGTTTCGACTTACATTCATATTAGTTCTTCTATGGATGCAGATATTAACTGATGTATCATCTTACGATAATGAATATTTTTATTTAGATACTCTTTCCAACGTTATTCGTTTCGGCTCTCTTATAAATATATTTCTTTAATATATCTACATGGAAAGGAACTTATTATTGAAAAAAAGATAACAGTAGGTTGCTGTGGCCCATCTTTTATACCAAGATAAGACAATGTGCATGATAATATTTCCGATCAGTTAAGATGAGTCACTGCTTGGTACTGCATGAGAGCATTTATTATTATTATTATTATTATTATTAGTAGTAGTAGTAGTAGTAGTAGTAGTAGTATTGGTGTTGTTGTTAAGGCGGCGAGCTGGCAGAATCATTTGCACCCCGGGCAAAATGCTTAGCGGCATTTTATCCTTTCTTACGTTCTGAGTTCAAATTTCGCTGAGGTCGACGGTCGATTATGGCTTTCGTCCTTACGGGGTCGATAAAATAAGCACCGGTGAAATACTGGAGTCGATGTAATTGACTTAATCCTTCCCCCCAAAATGCAGACGTTGTGGCACAATTTGCAACCGTTATTGTTGTTGTTGTTGTTACTTTGACTTAGGTTCGTTCTTCTTCCTGGTCTATTTTAAGTTTGTAGCAGATTACTATCTGTAACCTTAGGGATCCACAAGCTTTCAATAGATTCTAAGGTGCTTAAGTCCGCCCTGAAAATCTTCCCAGTCTTAAGCATTTGGAAGGCTATTGAGAGATTGTGTATAACCGCTACCCACATAAGTTGTTGCTGTTGTTGCTGTTGTGGTTGTTATTATTGTTATTATTATTTTCATTAGCATTTTCCTTTATCTTTCTATTTTATTTTCTTCCTGACACCTGGGGCAGAGAAACGTATAGTGTACATTGGTAGGCCATTAAAACAAGCACATCAGATTGTTCATTTACAGAGTCATGTGATAGAGAAAAGGGGGAAGACAGAGAAAAAAGGGGAAAATAAAAAAATAGAAAAGTAAACAAATAAAATAAATGGGGGTAAAAGGAAAGAAAGTGCACATTGACAATACTCTTCTCAATACGTGTGATGTACCAGTTAAGACAATCATTGGCACTTCCTGTATGGATGGCAGGCCAGGGATTATTCTTAAATAATCATCAGTTTCTTTTTGATCATTTCAAGTGCCCCTACAATCACTGGTATTGTTACAGTCTTGAGATTCTACATTTTTTCGATTTCGATTAGTAGATCTTTTTTATTTTCTCAGTTTATTAAATTCTTTTGCTGATATATTATGGTCAAAGGATATGTGCGTGTCAATCAAGAAACAGACTTTATTGCTTTTGTCTTACGCAACAATATCTGGTTTAATTGCCTTGATGCTCCCATCTCCACATACTTGAAAGTCCCAAAGAATAATTACATTTTCTCCATCAGTTACAGCCTCAAAGTGGTGCTTGTACTATTTGTCAGCAGTTTTAATTTTATAATTCCGACACGTTATCCAGTATAGATACTGACCAACTCTGTTATGTCTTGATTTGTACTCTAGGTGCTAAAACCTACCATTCAGAGATTAGGTGGTTGACTATTTCTATTCCATCGTTGTACTATCGGCGATTTGGGACTACACCATTTTTCAACACATTAGCTTGATAGTTCCGGGTTAATAATCTTGGGCAGCCAAAATAAAGCCTACACTCTCTACCTTTAGCCATGCGCACCGTAACCACTGATGTGTGTGCTTCTGGTCTACGTCAGCTTGTTTGCTACGGGCCACAAATTTGCCATACAGAGGCTTTTGTTCCCACCTATCAGCCTGCTCAAGCGCATTTTTATTTGTTATTGAGTTCACCTTCTTTGCAATTACAGTTACTGCACTTTCCTCATGCTGTTCCACCTGAGGATTATGCATAAACTCATTTGAAATTTTTTTGCTCTCCTTCATAAAGAAGCTTCTTACGTCTTTTATGGTTTTCAACGAGCTTTAGCATCCAATCGTTAGAAGTTTCAAGATATTTTGCCAGTCAAATTGTTGTGGTTTTGTACGAGATTTCAAACTGGATCAAGATTCGACATCTTTGAGCGTTGGGTAGGTAAAGACGATCTGCGTCTGCTTTTGGGAGGTGCATCTTATTGCAAGTTAGCAGTTTATGGATTTTCCCGTCAATCTTCCTTATTTAGTTCATATTCCAGTTTAACGCATTGAAACTGTAAATAACAAAATCAACTGATAAGGAATGTATAGCTATTACATTGTTACGGGCATTTAACCCGGATTCTTGGACTACTCGAACTCTTCTGTAACACTGCTTCCTGATCTTTTTGATACTTGCATGTTGAATGTTAGAGCCCTCATTTATTCCGAGGTATTTATCAGTTTGTTCGTTTTATGTTCCGAGTTCTTTTATGATTGTGTCAACATCCAACAGCACTGAACATGAGGTATTCAGTTTCACTTAGTAGAAAATGGCCTTGGCACATTTACCAAGACCAAATTCCATCCCAGCGTCATCACTGAATGCTTCCATAGTATGTAGTAGTCCTTCAAGCTAATTATCAGCCAAGTTTATACTTGTTGCAAAGTGTCCAATGGACAAGCCTGGCTATATTGTTGTGACGTCTCTTATATTCCTTCTGGGCTAGTGGCGTACATTGGGTGGTAATATGTCATACGGTTGCACCGTTTTGTCCACAGATTTTGCGTTTATCACTTTCTGATATGCTGTCTATTCTGTATTATTATTATTATTATTATTATTATTATTATTATTATTATTATTATTATTATTATTATTACAATTATTATTATTAATATTATTAATAGTATTATTATTATGATTATTATTATTAATATTATTATTATTATTATTATTATTATTATTATTATTATTATTATTATTATTATTATTATTATTATTATTGTTATTATTATTATTATTATTAATATTATTATTATTATTTTTTACATACTGATTTAGTTTGCAAGAATGTTATCGTGTCTCCTTCAGTCTAGATAGCAGTTTGTGTGTTGGCTCAAGTACACCAATGACTACAAATCTCCAAATCTTTGGCTACGTCCTGATATTGAGGACTAGAAAAAGAAACATCTATTTTAGATGAATGACTTAAAAATTTATGGCAACCGCTTTGAAATAATGGACTTGAAGGCCTTGTACGTTCTGTGGAAGCATTCAATGGTGACATCGGGATGGAGTGTAGTCTTGATAACTTTGTCAAGAGTACTTCCAAGAAAGGGAAATTGATGAAGTCAAATTGAATCTAGTTAGATGTTGAAACATTTATAAAACAATTGAGCAGGAGCAAAATTATAAATACTTATAAATATAAATTGATGCTGTGGAATTCAGCATGCATGCATCAGATAGAAGAGTACGAGCACTTCTGAAATCTTAGCTCAATGCACCCAACAAGGTGATAACAATGAATATTTTCACAGATCCAGTTGTTACTTATACCTTCCAAATTTTTAACTGGTATAAACAGTAAAAGGAAAAAAATTGATAGAATATTTGGCATAAGATTAAAGATGCACCGTCCAAATGCAGGTGTGGGTTGTCTTCACTTTCTCAGAGCTCAGGGAGGTTGACGTTTGCTCCAATTTGATATTTCTTATAAAACCACTACAAATGAACGGCTCAAACGCCCTCACACTTCTAGCGACTGGGTGTTAAAATACGTTAAAAATTATGAGAGGCGTAAGAAGCTTCATTCTATCTTGAAGTAAAGCAAAAACTTGCTATTGATTTCACGAGTGATGCCCTTGCTGGATAGCTGCGAGTAAATATAACACATGTTCTTGCAAAGAAAGCAACATTAATGGCAAAGAAAAATACGCTTGAACAATTGGCTGCTAGGTAAGAACAGAAACCTCTGCTTAGCAAATATGTAGCTTGTAGCACAGCAGATGATGTTGACCAGAGGCACAGCCACTGCTGGCTGCGAAACTTAAGGTTAAAAGCAGTACGTGAAGCTTCATGGAAGTTGCTCAAGATAAAAGTGTATTAGCCAGATACCACAAAGCATATATAATGAAAAGATCCAAAGTGCCGATTCTGCAATGATGAGACAAAAACTGTGGCCCACTTAATGTTTGGATGTGAAATTTTAGTACAAGGTAGAGTATAAACGAAAACATAAAGAAGTAGACCATTAAATGCACTGGTTGATATGTCAGTATTATTAAATCAAAACTATTGAAAAGTAGTGTGTGTCTACCCGAGGCTGTAACTGAGAAAGAAAATGTAACGATGTTTTGAGATTTTTCTGTACAAAGTGAGAGACCCATTAAAGTTAATAAGAAGTATATTGTGGTAAAAGACCAAAAGAAATCAAATCTGCTTATTGATTGGATGAGTATCCCTTGTGATCATAATATTGCAATAAAATAATATTAACAAGCTCAGAAATTATGAAGATTTGCTCTTTGAAGTCGAAAAAGTCTGGCATCTCAAGGTGGTTACTGAATACGACATAGCATTAATTCTCGATTTATCACAAGTAACCTCCCGCAAACCAAAGCAGTCACAAAAAATTTTAGGAAGTTGGAAAGTAGTGATGAGAGAATTTCAAGATATTAATTGTTTCATAGACAAATTAGGATGTTTAGCACAAAGTAAAATACTTTTATGATCCCTGGCTCCCAGCTACTAACACGCTTCAGCCGAACTTCTGCCTCATTAGTACATTTCCTGTTGATATTCTAATCCAGTTTTCGCCATCGGCCAAATAAAAGTATATTCTCGTAAAACATTTACTTTCAGTACCTCATTTGTTTAATATCATTCTTATTTGTTATTTACCACATGCATTTGCCCGACGATGTTATACTTACTAATGATCAGAATATACCACAAAAAAAAAACTGTTTTATTAATATTGTTAAATTTCTTCTGTTCATTTAGGGCCGAGCTATTGGGGTCTTTTAAACCTGGAATGGAGTTTATGTAACAAAGGAAGAAATCAGTCACCAATTAATATTGATCCTGGTACGTTGCTCTATGATCCACAACTAGAAAATTTGAAGATTGACGGCAACATGGTAAGTGCAACATACCTTTCTATAATAACGAAGTGAAAGATTGTAATATAATCCAATTTCCAGCAAATCAATTACAAGGCGCCATGGACTGGAATCTTAGCAAAATTATGTGATTTAATCTCGTCAGAAATAAATATATGGATTTTTATATTGGTATTGAAATGCTTTGTTAATTTCTTGTTCAAAAGACGTTCGGCTTCTAATCGAATGAATACGATGCAATAAATAATCATTTCAACTATATGCAAATGTCAAAAGTAGAAGAAATCGTAGTGAGGCGGGAAACAGAATAACTACGAAACAATTTTATAATCTCCAATTTACTCTTTAGTAATTCTCTTTATTTTCATTATAAACCGACAAATTAACAAAGGAAATAAGTGCAACGCCCACAATGAACAGCGCATTAATGACCTATATAGTCCAAGTGTTCTTTTTTCTTTTAACGATTGTTATTTGCTGTTACGGAACATGATGTTGCACTAATTTCCTTTTCATAAGGTTAAGCGCGTATATGAGCATATATTTAATCGCGGATAAGAAACTTTTATTCCAAGATTTTCTGATAACGATATTAATTGAGGAGTAGTCAGTTAGACGTTAATAAAGTGATCTGCAATTCCATGCATTTCTTCTTCGCTAGGAATTCTTCTGCGTCAAACAAAATTATCCACCACCACGTCACTTTACAGATCAATGCAAAAGTTTCAAGTGGAGTTGTTGACAAGCATATTTCGTCTTGCGTGATGAACGGTACCATATGTGTATCTTCGAGTTGCTTCTAACTGGCATTTATCATAGAAGTGTACAATTCATGTTGTGTCGAAGGTTATCTACTCCATCATTTGTGACACTCTTCCAGAGTATTCTACATTGTACATATTTATGCCACAATTTTTCATATTTCATTCCAGTAATTTTTCAGCGCTATATTTAAGAGATGAGGAATTATGTACATTATTTACATTATTTACATGTGAGGTATATTTGTCCTCATCTTGTTTGTTGTTAACACAACGTTTCGACTGATATACCCTCCAGGCTTCATCAGGTGTCTTGGGAAAATTTCGAACCTGGTTCTCATTCCTAAGGTATTTTTCAATGGTGTTGTTGTTGTTGTTATTATTATTATTATTATTATCATTATTATTATTATTATTATTATTATTATTATTGGAATCGAACTCGGAATCTTGGGGTTAGTAGCCCGGGCTCTTAACCACTACGCCATATGCCCGTGGGCATAGTGGTTAAGATAGCAGCCTACTAACCTCAAGATTCCCAGTTCGATTCCTGGCTGTGACCTGAATAATAATAATAATAATAATAATAATAATAATAATAATAATAATAATAATAATATTAATAATAATAATAATAATAATAATATTAATAATAATAATAATAATAATAATA
>NC_068982.1:119050563-119061053 GCF_001194135.2 Octopus bimaculoides
TTGTACAAATGCAAAACAAAAGTCAAACATAAAATAATAATAATAATAATAATAATAATAATAATGATAATAATAATAATAATAATAATAATAATAATAATAATAATAATAATAATAATAATAATAACAACAACAACATCGAAAACATACCTTAGGAATGAGAACTCAGGCTCGAAATTTCCCGAAGACACCTGATGAGGGCTGGAGTGTATATCAGCCGAAACGTTGTGAATAGCAACAAAGAAGATGAGAACAAATATCCAACAAATGCAAATAATGTAAATGATGTAATTATTCGTTTAGCATCCATATTAACGTCACGTTGTTACATTGGTGCTTTCTTTTATTCGGGTGTGAGTAATATAGTATGGCTTGCCATCGTCCACAACTGACATACGATAGCCAGTCCAACGAAGTAGATGTTACTTAATCATGATTCCAGTGCAGGATATATAGCCACCCCGTATACAGATGGGAGAACTGGCAGGTGTTGGACAGATGGAAGTGTTAGAATTCTTAGAAATATTTATTGATCAACTAATGAAAATTTATTATAAATCTAGTATAAATTATAATTAGTTCAATCACAACCACTTTATTGTGTTTCATTGAACATAAGCTGGCTCCCACAGTCGCTTGACAGTAATTGTTTGACGGGTGAGTGATGGTTAATGAGTATATGATAAATATAAAGAACATTTATTGGCACAAGTTTTCTGTGAGGCTAGAGAGTTTGTTTTCCAACTACATGGTGTCGGCTTCTGTCCCACTGCGTGTTACCTTGGGCAAATGATAACCCCGCACCGACGAAAGTCCTTGTGAATGGATTTAGTAGACGGAAACTGAAAGAAGCGCGTTTTATATGTATATATATATATATATATATATATATATATATATATATATATATATATATATATATATATATACATATATGTTTGTTTGTGTGTGTATTTGTAGTGTGTGTGTGCGTGTCTGTGTGTGTGTGTGTGTTTGTGTGTGTATGGATTTGTACATATGTTTGTTGCCCTCCACCGCTTGCAATCGATGTTGTCTTGTGTACGCTGGCGAAACGTAAACCCTCGTCCCATGAGACGCATAGAATAAGAATCACACTTCAAAACAATAAGTACTGGGATCGATTTTATTCTACTAAACCCTTCAAAGTGGTACTCCAGCATTGCAGCATTCCGATGACTGAAACAAGCAAAAATATTTTAAAAAAAGAATTTTTTAATGAATTGCTAAAAGAAAAAGGTTAATTTTAACGACAGAAACAAGCCAAATTCGAACCGGTTACATAGACCCTCTTCGTCAACGATTAAATTCACTCTCAGGTCATCGTTAAAATCTTGTACTAAGCATCTATTGTCCAGCTGAAGGAGGCTAGTAAACTTCTAGTAGCATTTCATGTGCCAAAGGATTCATCTCGATCTGTGCTTGATTTATGATTGAACAATAGCCGTGTTCTTCCCGAGGGTCATAAATTTAAATCGTGTAACAATGATGTATTCCATAATGGTCATCTTTAGTGTTGCCTTCAAACATGCTTTCATCTAAATTTATCACTTGTATCATTGTTCCAATATGAAACTCATAAAACTTACGTAAATTTCGCAATACGAATACAACATATCCTTTTTACATGCTAATATAGGTGTGTTTCGTACACGAAATTTAGATTTTTGCATCAGCGTTGGATACTTCTTCAGATCTAGTCATTACAATGATCAATTCTTTTGTTTGTTCAGTACAATTGCAACACCATTTACATTCTCTATTTAGCAATTGATGAATTGCTCTTTCCTATCAAGAAACGAATAGAAGAAAATCAACCCAGTCACGTTATTTTGGATTTTGTACGTGTGAGTTCAAAGAATGTGCTACACCCGTGTGCACAGCAGCTGCTTGACCAGGTTTGAGATGTTATGATTTAAAAGAAATAAAATCTCAGAAACATTTTAGTCATACCATTTAATTATAAACCTGTTAACAGTTTTATGTACTCATCCTGCATCGGTGTATCTTACCTGCAATTGATCAATCCAAAGGATTTGTTTCGGCTTATAATCCGCAAAGGAATGTTATTTCATTTGTGTGATTGTTTACAAGTGAGATGTTAGAGGTGGCTTCGCGTTCCGTAACAGTACCAATATGAGGTAATGCTTCAATGTTGGGATGGTGATGTTATTAAGATCTGACATATTTCAATCGAAGGACAATTCATTCATTGCAAAAGTCATTGAAAGTGGATGTTCTAATCGCTGAAATATGAACCGTATTTCAAAGTATCATTGAAGATCAAGCGTGACAAAGAAACCTTTTTCTTTAGCTATATCATATGGTACCTTTATTGTCTGCAATATGTTATACTTGTGTTTATACACCTAGAGCCTATTTGCTGGAGGAACATAATAGATAATATCCGATCTTCTGAGGAAATTGGAAATCATACGATCTCATTCATTGTGCAACAACAAACATTACGACGTAAGCTGCTCAATGCTGTGGACCAGCCAGCAAGAACCTTCAAGAAAATTTAAGTCAAATACACCTTGATATATAAGATTAGTACCACTTGAACATTGGAGTCAATCCCATCGACTTAAATCCTCCTCAAAATTGCTACCCTAGTGCCAAAATTTGAAAACAAGTGGGATAACAGTATTTCATATTGCTCGAAAAAGACTGAGCAGTTTCCTAACAATACTTCAAGCTGGTTACATTTAATTCTATTATTATTTACATTTCCCAAACGGTTCGACAATATCTACTGATAATATATGAATTAATAAGGAAACTACCTTGATTTGTTTACTTATGGATGAGAGAAAACAACTGTTTACAGACAACAGGTATTAGAATTTAAACAGAGAGAAAATACAGTATGCGGTGTGAATAATGTCGGTATAATGTAATCATAAGGAAGACTAAAGTGCTTGATCCAATCAGTCCCTAATTTGAATATTGCGAGAAATTCGTGGTGTAAATTCAAAATATGTTGTATTTTTCGGCCTGGTAATAAAAATGTCATTATTTTCACTGACGTAAACGTACATGTATAGTTGGTTAACATGGTACTAATTTATAGATAGAGCAATGAATTGGATAATTATATGTTTGTATGTGTGTTGTGTGTTACTCTTATTATTTCTCTTTTAATACACATTCTAATAGGAATATTGTACTATACCTACTAATAACTAATTATTTTGTATGTGCGTACATGCGTCTATGTATGTGTATGTGTGTGTGTGTGTGTGTGTGTGTGTGTGTGTGTGTGTGTGTGTGCATGTGAGTGTGCATGTGACTGTGCATGTGAGTGTGTATATGCATATTTATATATACATACATTATCCCTCTAAACTTTTTAGACCCTCTTTTAAACACTCTCATGACCCTAGAGGCACACCCAAGCACCCTAATTTTATCTACCGATCACTACAGTACACGAAGAGATGGAAATAACATGTGGGGTACAGTGACCTTTTGTAGAAACAGCTGTAAGAAACTGTTCGTCTTTCTCTATTCTAGAAATTACTGTTATTTATGTATGCAATACACCATCTTCACATATGTATATATATTCTCATAATTGTTTAAAATAAATAAATAGACATAATGCCTAACAGCTGATGCATAATACCTCAAGATCCCCTTCAAACGACGAACACAAGTGTATAAGGAACAACAATGTGTATTAATTCGACGCTCTTCAACAGAAAGAAACTCGAGGAAAAGGCATAGAAACAATTAAAAAACAGCTTTTGGAGTTAGTAGTCATCATGGCGACAATATGCGTGCATATATATATATATGCATGAACGTTGGAACTAAGTACAAAGAAATTATATATCATTTTGCGAACAACATTATTTGTACAAGTTGAAATTCTACGCTAAATTTCGTGCTCTGTCATACGCTAAGCATTATGGCAAGAATCGTATAATGCAAGCATATTATGTTTTACCATTTTAGGATGAATGTAATGTAAACTCATGAATACACAGAGAATGGTTCTTGTGATACTTATTACTGAATAAGGAGTAATGATTTGTTCAGCACAATTCTAAAATTTTATTGAAAACATGTAACGATATTTAGTAGAATAAGAAACGAGAAAATCACTCTGGTTGTTTTTCACTTATTACACACAGTAGAAATGACAGAAAGCGCTTATGATTTATCGAAAATAAATACAAAGTCGGGAATATGTATTGTGGTCATATTGGATGTAATATTTGACATAATGATTCAATAAGCTCATCAGAAAATAACGAATCAGTGAAATATTTTATTCTAAAAACGGTAGGGTCTAACTCTGATTGATATGAACACGTCTAGAAATCTGCTTATATTTTATATTTCAGAAAAGTTCGGTCGGAAAGCACTATGTGTTTTATAATCCGATTGTGGAATAAATGTCAAAATGTGAAGTCTTTCCTGTTTGTCTGAATTTATGCTTGGGTTTCCATCACATCCTAATATTGTTTGGAACCTCAGTATATATCATTTTATTAAGATATTAACATCCCCTTTATTTGTATCTACAAAACTTAAGTTGAACAGAATAAACACGAATTATTTTATGAATGAAATGCAGAAAACAGCAGAGAATCTAATGGTGATATATAAACATACATACATACAGACACGCACACAAACACACACACATATATATACGTGTGTGTGTGTGTGTGTGTGTATGTATTTGCGTGTGTGTCTATGCACACGCACACACACACTCACTCACTCACACACACACATATATATTATATATCTTCGTTATAAGATCATATATCAGGAAAAGAGCATATCCTATAAAATATAGAGAAGTTGTTTATTTTTGTATGTGTAACGTAACAGTTTAGAAGAAAAAACATTGTTTTCATATCTAGCGTGAACTAGGCATCTCTTCAGTTCCTCTAGACGATAAGTGTTCTCTGCAAAGAATGTATTCAAAAACACAAGTACGCCGGTGGTAGTTGAAGAAATATTCCTTTTAAAAAATTATAGCCAAGCGAGTTGTCTTCCTTCGCTTGGTAACTAGGTTTTCCAATTCTGAAGTAAAAGTTTCCGAAAATGTGGACAACTTCCCACAACTTCTGTCCTGGGGTTCAGGTAGCCTCCTGGCTCATGTAAGTTCATGAGGATTGTATATCTTTCTGCCAAACACAATTTACATAGTCTTGTTCCATTGCGATAGGGTCCACAAGTTTCTAGTAATTTCTGCCTAATGTTAAAGGGCATATGATCCCCCTTTAGCCGCCATACTTTTGCTGCAGGAGTCGTTGTGTTGCGTCTCTCCGGGAACCTGAGAGAAGATCTGTGGTTGTTCAAGCAAATTTTAGATTCACTAGATCCCATATAAATTTTAGTGCGTGTCCCTGTGTTGACATTGATGTTACTGATATTTGTGCTGCTTCTGTCTGAGGCTACCTTCGCTTGGTACACTGTAGCCACTGTGTTCCATTGGCCGTCCACTGGGCATCCATTTCGAATCCTACATGAACAACTTGCCACTGTCTGTGGTTTAGGAGTGCTAACCAATTTTTTCTTTCAACTGAAAGAGATTCTTAAATTATGTCTCTTAAAGAGCTTTCTTTATTTCTGTGATCGCGTGAAATGCTGACCAACCATCCTACCTCAGAAAAATCTTTACTCATGTCCAGATGTCTAGGGAGAAGTGGGGAGTGAACCATAAGATCTTGCAGTGACGTTTCTTTTTATGGTTATTCAATAAATATAGTGCATATACTATATTTTCCTTGAACCCGCCGACTGCTAACGCTTCATTGTAAGCGGGAGCCGCTGCGTCGAAAAAATAGAATATTTCTTGAGCCGTCACCGGCGTTCTTGTGTTTTAAAAAAACATTCTTTGCAGGGAACGTTTATCGCTTAGAGAAACTGAAGAGATGTGTAATTCACGGTAGATATGAAACCAATGTTTTTTTCTAAACTGTTACGTTACACACACACACACACACACACACACACACACACACACACACACACACACACACACACACACACACACACACACACACGGGTGTGTATGATTGTGTATAGAAGAATATAGTATTCAAAGAAATTCCAACTTTGATTTTTACGTTTTATTTACAATCTTATAATGATATAATATAAAATAATACAATATTATGAAATGATACAATATTAAATGTTCATTGTGGTTGGACTAGTACTTTCATGCATTAAACTATGCAATCGTAAGGTTCATATACTAGTGGTGACAGTTATGTTTTACAATTTACAACTGTAGTTAGATGGCTAAAATGTCTGCCTTAAATACGTTTGCAAAGGCTCCAGAATGTTAAGTTTTGGAAACTGCATTCTGACCAATCAGGGAGTGGCTTCACTAAATTACTCAAGTTGATTGGTGTTTAGTTTAGGCGTCACGGTTTGTTAAACATGTCAAGAGGCCTGTATTTTGACCCTGGCCAAAGCACTAATTGGTTCGCTATTTTTAGAAATGTTGTAAACAACATTTCCCAGGACTTTTTACATTTCAATTATCGTTGCCATTATGAGCACCTTTATTAAAGTTGTCGTTGTTGTTGTTGTTAGTGGTGGTGGTGGTGGTGGTGGTGGTGGTAGGAGTAGCTGTGGAAATACAACTTTAAAACCCAAATAAGGTTAATTTTACTGACATTTCTCTTGAATTAGCTAGTATTTTTCCCGCTATCGTCATCATGAGAACCTTTAGTATTGTTGTTGTTGTTGTTAGAGGTGGTGGTCGTAGCAGTAGAAACAGCACCTCTAAGTATCATTATCACTCTTTATTTAGCTTGCGTTGGAGTTTATGAAAAACGTTCTTTGCTCTGATTTTTCTCTCGATTTCACTTGGACTGTGTAGTTTGTGGAATGGAAATATTTCAAATATCTTCAGCCCACATGTTGCTAGATGGTTACTCAAAAGTATCTGACGGACATCTGCGTCTCTAATTTGCTGCCGGTGCACACGTGAACGTTCTGATAGTACATTTCCAGTTCTTCGCAGTTCGGGCATTTGATGCAGTGAATTAAATTTCTGCTTCTGTAGCTCTCATTTGCGTTTGTGAATATTTTCCTTTTCTTTTGTGTTCATGTATTGTTCTGTATGTATGAATTGACATGTGTCACATCGGCTATCATTGCATTTAGATACAGTGAATGATTGGTTTTGTTGCTAAGGTCAAACTTTGCCTTTGTTAATAATCTTTTAAAGTTTTTTGGCTGCCTTTTACTAAGAGCCTTGATTATATCTTTTAATTCATTACTTTGTGTAATGATTGGTAGGCTTGCTTTGACAATGTTGAAGATATTCTGATGGCATGGGTTGTACGTCACTATAAATAGTATGACTTGTTCTTCAGTTCTATATTTAAGTGATGAGGAATTATGTACTTTATTTACATTATTTACATTTTGACAAATTTTACCCACGGGAATATGGCGTAGTGGTTAAGAGCGCGGGCTACTAACCCAAAGATTCCGATTTCGATTCCAGGGGTGACCTGAATAATAATAATAATAATAATAATAGTAATAATAATGATAATAATAATAATAATAATAATGATATCAACCACATCGAAAGATACCATAGGAATGAGAACACAGGTTCGAAATTTCCTCAAGACACCTGATGAAGGCTTGAGGGTATATCAGCCGAAACGTTGTGTTAACAACAAACAAGATGAGGACAAAATCCATCAAAAAAAAAAAATGTAAATAATGTAAATGACTTGTTCTCGTTTTCCACTTTTTGGGGTTGTATGGGTACTTTTATAGCCCACTGTACGGCATGTTATGTAAGTAGAGACGGATATTTTTCTTTGAGCAATTATTCTCTTTGTTCTGTTAGGCCTTTGTTCATGATAATCGTATCTCCTACAGTGGTACAAATTTTTCTGGCTAGGCAGTATGAGACGTTGCGTTTGTATGTGGTGGATGGCACGACAAAAAATTCAGATATTGATGTGTGTCCGTGTGTTTATAGTATATATCTGTTCTGATGGTGGTGTCCTTTTTAATTATCATTATATCTAGGAAAGGTAATTTGGTACTACTCTTCTCCTTTGTAAATTGGAGAGATGAATGTAGGTTGTTCAGGAGGATATTTAGCGATGCTGTCCAGATTATTGAATCATTTGTCAATGTATCTCTTCCATGCTTTTTAAATATACTTTCTGAATACTGTGATATACATGTTTCTACTTCTTGGTAGAGTTGTTGTTCTAAGTATCCCATTACAGAGTTCGCGTAAACGGGAGCAAACCACGTTCCCATTACCGTGCCTTTAATTTGGATGCAATTGTTTCCATTGAAGAAGAATGTGCTGTTTTCCAGCATAAGTCTGACGACATCTAAAGTTAAAGGCACTGTGAATCTGTTCGGAATCACTTCTTTATGTTTTTGTACACAGTATTTAATCGCCTTTAATCCTAAATCATGTGGAATATTGGTGTAAATGCTTACCACATCAAAACTAAGTAAAAGTGAATTTGTTTCCGTTGTTTTGGGAAGATGGGATAGAAAATTGATATCATCCCGGATGAAACTGGGTATGTAGGTGCATAGTGGTTTCAAAACAACAAAATTGCTTAGTCGGAGGTCTAACGTTTAAGTTTTTTGGCTATAGCAATTTTATGTACTCGCTTGTTCTTTTACTACATGTTGCATATTTTATGATATGTATTTTCGGTAAGCCGTAGAAGTTGCTGTCTTTTGGCTCGAAATTGGTGATGTAATCTCTTTCATTATCGGTTAGTAAGTTCTAGATTTGAAGCCGAGTAGTTGATCTTCTTCATGATGCGACGGTCTATATTTCAAGATATTTTACAATAGAAAGTATCCTTCAATTGGTCCTCAACCAAATCCTTGTAGTATTCGGCATCCATAGTGATAATTGCACCTCCTTTATCTGCTTGTTTAATTATTATTGTTTGATCGTTTTATATATGTTCATGTGCAGACATCTCCGATTTGTTAATGTTTGGCCTAACATTAGCATTGCGTCTAAGGGAAATTTTAGACAGTATATCAATGTATTGGTCAAGATAGTTATTTCTTCCTTCTGGTGGGGTGAAATTTGATTTATTGTTTAATAGAGATTCATCAATCACATTACTTTATTAGTGAAGAGTACTACAAGTCGTAACTTACGACAGTATTTTTGGATAGCCTCCTTTAGTTCTTAGTGGTTGACTTTTGGTGTAGGTGTAAATTTCAGTCCTTTTTTGCAAGAATTAGGATTTCATCATTGTCACGATCTCTTTTGGATAAAGTAATTATTTTAGGATCTATATATTCAGTTGTTTTGGGTATGTTTCCTCTTAGACTTTTTCTTTCTTCGATGTTTGTTGTCCTGACGTTTAAAAAAAATGGATTTTTCTCCGTCTATGATTTATGTTCCTGTTTGTGTCTGCTTAATGGATTTCGCATTTTTGCTGTGGTATTTTACTTGGTTTCGTTATATTTTTTGTCCTGTTTTTGGTATTATGTATATTATTTTTCAATTTCTTGTTAGTATCGTTTTTAACAACCTGGATGATCTAAGAAATGATCTAGGTATCGTGGCATGAGATATACAAAGCAGAATCGCATGGGTAATTTAATACAAATATTTTTTCGTTTTACTATTTTAGGGTGACTGTAATGTAAACTCGTGAATACAAAGGAAATTATTCTCGTGACACTTATTACTGAACCTCTGTTCAGTAATAAGTGTCACGAGAATCATGAGTAATGGCTTTCTCAGTTCAATTTTGAAAAAAATTCTTTGAAAACCTGTAGTGATATTTAGTAGAATAAGAAACAAGAGAAAATCACTCAAGCTGCTTTTCCCTTACTTCAAACATTAGAAATGACAGAAAGCGCTTATAATTTACCAAGTATATAAATACTAGGACGGGAATATGTATTCTGTTCATCTTGAATGTAATATTTGACATAGAGATTCAAAAACCTTATCAGAATATAATGAATTATTGAAATGCTTTATAGGAAACACAGAGGGCCTAACTCTGATTGATATGAACACATCTAGAAATCTGTTTATATTTTACATTTCAGAAAAGTTCAGTCGGAAAACACTGTGTATTTTATTATCCGATTTGTGGGATAAATGTCAAAAGACGAGGTCTTTCTTGTTTCTCTGATCACAAACTATTTGTGGAATGTTAGCTTTTCAGTGATAGCGCTCGCGTCAGAATGCGATGAATACTTGATTTTGAAATCACTATTTCTACTTGCATACAGCACAGAGTTTCTTTAAATCTCGCAATACATTTCTAGTTACTTTAGAGCTCTTCAATGCCGGACTTGTTCTGAAAAGTTTCTTGCGGATATTTTAAAAACTTTCTTCTTAATTATAATTCAAGAGATGGTACGTCGTGTATGTGGATCAGCTTAAAACTGCCTCATAAACTGCCAAACTTACAAATTTACAGTCGTATGTGGTGTGTGTGTGTGTGTGTGTGTGTGTGTGT
>NC_068982.1:119061587-119065460 GCF_001194135.2 Octopus bimaculoides
ATATATATATATATATATATACTCTTAAGTAACCAGATGGATATTTTTATTATTCTGTATTTTGTGCAACAGTCATTTCGACTCATCATGTTTTTGTACCTTGTGGGTGAGAGTCCGTTCAACATGTTGTGTTGCATCCATATTGCAGTCTGGGTCTCATCAAATGATGACAGCCAAAATCTTTAGCGAGACACATAGTTATATTTGGATGTATCGGATGAGGCCCAGACTGCAAAATGAATGCAACACAACATGTGGAAAGGAGTTTAACCCATAAGGAACAGTAGCAAGATAGCCCAAAACGACGTTGTACAAAATGAAGATTAATATCCATCTTCTGGTTACTTAAGACATCATTATTATCATCTCAAATAATACTGCGGAGTTCCTGAGTGAAATCCAATGGAAATTTACTCAGGTTGCAAATGACACCAGGTAGCTCAATACACTAATCGACATATACCCATTAGTCCCAAAATATTAAATGTATATATACATATATACATGCATATATGTATATATGTATATAGGAATGTGTGTGTGTCTGTGTGTGTGAATATATCTGTAACGTGTAAACCCTCCGCAGAATCAGTGGAACACGACGAAACGAGGTTTGACTTTTCAAACGCTGAGGCATCACTGAAAATTAAAAAACAGATGACGCCTGTAACAGAATGGTACTTTGTTTAGTGGCCCTGTAAAAATTAAAGGCAAAGTTCAACTCAAATCGTAGAAAGTCGAAAGAAATATCACCAGACACTAAACTCACACGATCTGCTACTAATTTACAATTTTACCTTCTTTCTTAATTCTCATTTATATTATTCTAGTGAGTTAGTTGCTATAGTTGAATTAAATTAGTTCCACCCACTTTTGAAAACTATAGCTGCACAAGATCTTCCATATAAGGCAATGTATCTAACCTGATCTGATAGATATACTTGCTCACCTGAAGGACGAATATAATACAGGTATGGCTGATAATGCCAAAATAATAGTATTACAAGATATTTTACTTCAGTCATTCAACTAATGCCACACTGGGAATTACGATCCTTCATGAAATATTTCTAAAAAGAAAAGAAGAAAATGAGAGCTGTAGCGAAATAGTTTTTTACTTCCAGCTTTCCTAGATAAGAATTTTTGGTGGTGGATGAGGGTTTAAAATCACTGCAAAATCTCTTTGTAGCTTTGGTAGGATATGAAATCAATATCCTTTAATAAATAAATGTGCATTGATTCATGGTGTTACACTTGCATTCAATCAATAATTGTAACCTGTTAGAGTTAGTTCTGTGCACAATTAAACACTTGTTTTCTGATGATTCAGCACTGGTGAAACATAGTGTGTATAACTAACTATATATGCAAAAACGACATTGTTATTTACATCTTATTATTACTAATAACACCGAGGAGATTACTTTGCTTCTTGATCACTGTAAGAGATATGCAATGCTCTTAATGAAGAATCATTTCCTAGCTACATCTCTATGAATTATGTGAGGCCTTTGACGCTATACTTCTGGTCCATCTTAGCACTGCCCTATTTTTCAAAATACACACACGCATACACATACATACACATAAACACACATAGACATACGCGCATACACGCTCACGTATATACAGGCGTAAAGTTATACATAATTATATAAATACATATAAATTCATATACGTTTTTAATAAAATCCACAAAATCATTAATTTTAACTGCAAACAAATTTTATAGACATCAACGTGTTTGTATTGAATTAGCATTTCTCAGAATAGAGTATGGAAAACAACATCTATCATGTGATGTCCTTTTTCATTGATGCATCTCTGAAGGGGTTATTGGAAGTTGGCCTCTAGTTTCTCCAGCATTGCTCTGTCAATTTGGGCGACTTCCACGCGAATAGCTTCCTGCAAATCGTCCAATGTACAGGGAGTATGTGCATACACACGTGCCTTCAGGTTTCCCCACAAGAAATAATCATACATTGACGATTCAGGGGACCGAGGGGACCGAGGGGGCCAAGGTATGTCAGCAAGCCTGAAAATGAGGCGGTGACTGAAGAGGGGGTGAGGACCGTCCACAGATGCTCTGGCTGTGTAGACCATCACCCCATCGTGTTGAAACTACACTCGTAGAATATGCATACGTTTTTGTCGTAACTCAGGCACACAGAAGTTGTTTATCATTTCGATGTAACGCTGGGAGTTCACAGTAACAGCATTTCCATTACTGCCTTCAGAAATGTAAGGACTAATGACGGCAGCTTTTCCAACAGTTCAACACACCGTTACTTTTGGGATGTGCAGTAATCTTTCGTGCAGTTCTCTCAAATTTTCAAGAGCCCAATAATGACATTTCTGTTGATTTACCATGCCATTGAGATGAAAACGAGCTTCATCGCTCATTAAGAGAATGAGGTTGTCATTTGCCTCAAACATTGTTCCTATCTGACGTGCGAAGTTAAGCTGCTGTGCACAGTCCCACGTTTTCAACTGTTGGCCACTGACCAATTTCTACGGGTGAAAATGCAGGTCTTCATGAGAAATACGCCTTACCGATCGATTACCGATGCCAAGTTAGGTGGAACGTCTCCGAGCACAGTGATTCGGACTCCGTATCAAAGCTTGTCTTACGTGATCCACATTTTCTGGGGTCCATAACATTCGTGGACCAGCTCAGTGCGTGTGTTAATTATTATTGGTATATTGACTCCCTCGATATATATATATATATATATATATATATATATATATATATATACAGAGAGAGAGAGAGAGAGAGAGAGAGAGAGAGAGAGAGAGAAAGAAAAAGACATACATGCATAAGCAGAAAGATGCGCACATATACACCCACGGCACATATGTGAGGTTCTACAGGTTCTTTCATGCCTCATGTCTGGTTCAAATAGTCTGAATAATCTCAAAAGACATAAATGCTTTATGTATGTCGATATATCAGTTAGATACTGCGATCGCCCTTCATATGTTTTTCGAACATACTTTTACATCTTTGCGTATTTTACAAGTAACCAGTTTATTTCAAAATTCAAGTGTGCAAGAGAAAGATGTGAATTAGTTTACCAAGAATTTCCTGGACAGGAAGTAAATGTAATTCCAAATATGAATGTAAACAGATTAATCCAGTCCTTAGTGAAGATTGAGGTTAAACAAGGTTGTCAGCTATTTATTTCCATTGCAACGTACATTAATAAAAATTCAATAAACAGTGAGAAAAGAAATAACATATAAATCATATCAGATATATATTTTTTTTAAATTGAAAATGTATTTGCTGTCCAAATAGAATTAAAGTATTAATCACATACGCTAAACAACCACATAGCACGAAAAATTTCCAAAAATATTTTGATGAAGAGATAATATTTTTATTAGAAAATATTTCAGACTCACGCAATTAGTTACATAGTCATAGAGGTATGTGTGAGTGATTACCCGTCCCTCGCTAGTGAATATCACCTGGCGTATATAGTACGCTTCCACTATTCTAAATACTTATGTAAATGGGAACAGACGTAGACACATTTCGAGCACTGTACCCAGAAGAACATTAAAAATATAACAATTGGATAAGTCAAAGGTATGACTTTTCAGTTGATTTCAATGGGGGAAACATGAAATAATATATTTGCTCAACCCCACATCTTACTGTATAATCAGAAATAGAATCCACGATCTAATGATTGTGAGCTAAAAGCCTTAACCACGTAGCCACTTTACACATATGGAGTGAAAGACCAATCGGGAAATAGCACAGAATTTTTAACTCAGCTGCACACAACGAAACACACCAATGCACACCACACATACATACACGCACGCACACGCACGCACACACACACACACACACACACACAC
>NC_068982.1:119065500-119066593 GCF_001194135.2 Octopus bimaculoides
CACCCACACACACACATATTTATATGTATATGTATAAGAACTGAATGATTTTTAAGTGTTACAAAGGCTAGCAACTCATCCCCGGTTTTACTAGCCACTTCCTAAAATTTGAAACCAATAATAACAGTGATGATGATGATGTTGATGATGATGATGATGACAATGATGACGACGACGACGACAACGACGATGATGAGGATGAGGAGGAGGATTATTTTAATGGTTGGTCCCGTCGATTTCTACTTAGTGTTTGAAAGAGATTTAAAGAAAAGAGAAAGAAACGTAGGAAAATGATAAAATAACAAAACAAGCTGAATCCATTAGCGATGGATGTGTGAATGTAATTTGAGTCCAGATGTGGATGTGAAGTCACAATGAAGCTATGAAGTCACAATGGAGACACTGATAATTTTGATTTTCCTGGGATTCGGCAAATATATCTATTTATTGCTGTATATAATATATTTATCGATCTGTTTCTTCATCTTAAATTGTTTTGATGCATCATGGCACATATTTTGGGTGATGAACAGGGTACCAGTCTCCTTTATATGGGGCAGAAGCATGGAATCCCTACGAAAGGCATATAAAGAAATTTGGAACCTTCCACATGGGCTTTATGCGCAATATCTGCAAAATAAATTTACAACATCTTGGAAAGAATGTGATATCTGCAGGATCCAAAGCATAACGTTGAGAATTCAGTGCAGATGGGTAAGACTTGTTGTCCGAATGAAAGATGACTGCATTCCAAAAATTCTTTTGTATGGCCAAAAAGTGGAGGGATACCATGGAATGCCTTTTCTTAAGTATAAGGATAAGTGGAAACAATCACTAAAATATCAACAGCTTAACTTGACGTCTTGGGAAGGTCATTGCCAATGATGATAATAATAATAAAAGCAATAATAATAATAATAATGATAATAATAATAATAATAATAATAATAATAATAATAATAATAATGATGATGATAATAATAATAATGATGATGATGATAATAATAATAATAATAATAATAATGATGATGATGATGATGATGATGATAATAATAATAGTAATAATAATAATAATAATAATGATGATGATGAT
>NC_068982.1:119066862-119068756 GCF_001194135.2 Octopus bimaculoides
ATAATAATAATAAAAATAATGATGATGATGATAATAATGATAATATTAATAATAATAATAATAATGATGATGATGATAATAATAATAATAATAATAATAATAATAATAATAATAATAATAATAATAATAATAATAATAATAATAATAATAAAACAAGACATGACAGTGTCGGCCAGTATTTACACTGGACAATATGTCGGCATTATAAAATCAAAACCGCTGACAAATGGTTTAAACACTATCCTGAAGCTGTGAATGAGGAGAAAATGTGTCGATTCTCTGGGACTCCACCGTACATACCGACAAAAGTATAAAAGCTTATGACCCGGATATTATTATAAAAGATCAGACAAAAAAGGTGTGTTTGTTAATTGTCATGAGTATTCCTTGCGATCACAATATAGCGGCGGAAAAATTTGACAAGATCAGTTAATATAAAGAATTGCTCATAGAAATTGAAAAAAAAGGTGGCATCTCAAGAAAGAGAGAGTGTGTGTGTGTGTGAGATACAGCCATCCATACATGCATACGTGAAAACTAAGCCATGTTGTGTTTCTACTCTGAGTTTCCTTCATGTGCCTAATGCTCTGACGGTATGTATTTTGTATGCTACTTGAATTCGTTGTTTTGGTTATTACTTAGGTTGTATTTCTATCTCACCAGTCTGATAACAGTATCCCTCCATTGTATATATTTCCATATACACATATACACACAACCTGGAAAACACATATATCCACACGAATATACACACACATACAGACACAAACTCAAAGACACATACTTATACAAACACAGGAAAACGCATATCTATATATACATACATATAGATAGATAGACAGATAGATGTGTGTATGTATGTGTGCATCTGTATATATATGTTTATATATATATGTATGTAGGTAGGGTTGTGTATATGGGCAATTGTTTATGTGAGTGTGTGTTATTCCTAGAGATGCTACTGGTGCGATAGTTGCTATCGCACCAGTAGCATCTCTAGGAATGATTAAAAAAGGTACTGAAACCTATTTCAAAATGATACCAGGCTTACCATACGTAATTGAATTGCAAAAAATCGTATTAACTGGAACGACTCATGTACTAAGAAGAGCATTATCGTTGTGAAATCAACATCCATTCATGAATTTATTTATTTATTATTTTTTTTAAATACATATTTTACCTGTGAATTTGCGTGTGTAAACTGGGAATGCATACAATGAGCTTCTCTGCCATAGGTGTACGGAAAACACTCGGCGAGAAATGGAAGAAAATTTGAAGAAAAAAGAAAAAAACAAAATAATAATAATAATAATAATAATAATAATAATAATAATACTACTACTACTAATAATAATAATAATAATAATAATAATGATAATAATAATAATAATAAATGCCATGATGCAAGTGATTTTAAATCAAGTTGCTCACTCAGCAGTAGAAATGAGTTCCAACATCTCTGGTGCCAAGCTGTATCGCCCTTTGCCTTTCTCTTATATAACATCGATGGTGTGGAAAGGGGATGCTGGAATGGATAAGCGACTGCAGGTCTTCCATAAAAAAAAAACCTTGCGCGAACTTGTGCCTCGGAGGGTAAGTTTTTAGGTGCAATACCATGGTCATTCATGACCGAAGAAGGTGGTCATCTTATCCAATAGCGTTACACTGCTAAACGTAATGGATATTTAAGCATTGAGTTCATGGACAGCTGATCAGTTGCATGCTGCTGTTCAAAGAGCAATAAATATTGAAATATGCATATATACCCATTACTCATTTTTTTCTTGTTAGATCGCATAGATCGCATTGGTTACATAAACGTATTCCTAAAACGTCGCATCTTTTGGTGCTGGCCCTGAATTGCATAGAAAACTTACACATTAATATATAT
>NC_068982.1:119069128-119072033 GCF_001194135.2 Octopus bimaculoides
TATATATATATATATATATATATATATTTCAATCGAGTCAGTATGAACCACCTAATTTGTAAAGCAAATTTCAAAATATCTGCCCGAAGTTGTGCCACGTAGGTGACCGACCATCTGACTTACTCGAAATTTGTACTTTTTTGTCATCCAAAGCGGCTGCCCTGGCTATTTGCACGAAATACATACTTCCTTCTAAGAGATTATTTCTTTTTAGATTGCATCCTAGTAAATTTCTTAGTGTGTGTTAGAGTGTATACTTTCGTTCTCCTGAAGAATCTTCCTTTTAATTACACGGTATGATATTAAAAGAAAGCACAAATGGATATGTATAGAATTCGGGCCTTTTCTAATGCTCACTTTAATGGTAGACATAATCCATTCGTATATCTCAGACTGAGACTAGAACGTAGTCTGTTGTAAAATTTACGGTCAGTCCTCAACTTAACGTTAGCTTTCACTCATCATTTCATCTATTTCGGTATCATGATATAGAGAAAAGTATGTGAGACGGAAATCCGTAAATGTACCTACTCGCTATTGTCTCTCATTCGAGACAGATCAACATTTAACATTAATAAATATAAAGTTGGTCTAATAAAAGCAAGTAGAAACTTAATGTCAGAATTCGAGCAAAATTCGATGGGAAATTTATTGTAGGAAGATAAACATAAAACTTTTCTTTTTTCCATTATATTTATTCGCCTGAAACTATTTTAAAATTCAATTAAAATAATATTTAAAGTTTCATATACGCTCACACACACACACACACACACACATATGCATTCACATACAATTTTACGCACTTATGTGATTATACACAGTCATATATATATTAATTTGTATATACATGTATGTACAAATATACACACACACACACACATATATATATATATATATATATATGCACACACACACACACACATACACACACACACCTACACATACATATATTTGTATGTTTGTATATATCTCTCTCACTGTTGATGTGTGAGTCTGTGTGCGCGCGCGTGTATGTGTTTCTGCATGTTTTTTTCCGTTTATAATTATTTAAATTTTTGCAGTACGAAAGGAGCTTGTTTATAGCAAAAATACAAGGCTTCATCTTTGGAAAGTAGGTAGCAACAGCAATATCACGTTTTAATTTTAAGAAAAGTCATGCATATATTTACTGTTCCACTTCGAGATTGTATTTGTACTATGTGAGATCGTTGGCTGATTCCTATTTCTAGAAATCCTAGCTTATCTACATTGGTATTTTGATATTTACTCACAAAAGCAACTGCACCAATTATTATTGTTATGAATATGAATTTATTATCTGGATACGGAAATTGGATGTTTCGAAGCAGTTGTCCGCAATTGTCTTATTTCTCTTTGATTTTCAAAAATACATTCACATCATCATTACTGTAAACCTCAATGACGGTACTTATTTCTGACCCATATTAGAATATCGGTCCGATTATTTTTAGACTTGAAAGATGATTGGATGGTAATTTTCCATCAGTATGTTTTGTATGTATTCAACAGCAACAGGGTTCCAGGACAGTCTTGTTTTCCGAATAGCATTGTACACTGTTTTTGCGATTACGTCATGTCGCATCGGGAGATAATATATTGAGGACATTTTGGGATGCCGCTAATCATATTGTGAAGCCTTCCACAGGAATATGACATAATGAAACTTTTGGGTGCACCTTGGAGTTCCTAGAGCTTCACTGTCTCTTGTCAATAAGATGCTAGATTGAAAATGCATAACCATCAAAGTGTGATGTACAGGTCACTAATGCAAAAGAATATGTGATTCATGTCGATATTAGTCTTCTTGTGAAACAACCATCCATTCATAGTCTTTTTTCAAAAATTATGCTGGGCGTTTCACATCCAGGTACTACTTCAGGTATGTTATTATGGTTGCTTGGAGTATGCGAGATTTTGCAGCACCAAACTAACGTATTTATTTTAGCTGCTGTTGTTTATTTAGCAAGTGCTGCTTCAGAGAGACTATACACATTCGAAGGGTATCTGCATGGGTCTCAAGCCTCTACCTTCTTCATCTTATTTTATGTAGAAGCCAATACCACCATTGTTTGGAGATTTCCAGTTGATGTAAGTCTCTGAAGAGGTTTAACGTCTACAAGGGGATTTTCTCCGCTGGTCAGTCAAGTATCCCCAATATTGGAAACAGGACTGGTACTGCAAATGCATTTCAGGATATTGTCTTCTTGTGTGTGGAGAGTTCCAACAGGCTTATTCTCGGGTCATTCTTTCTGTATTCATAGTAACTTCATATGATATGTTTTCATTAATGTCTAGGTAGGCATTGCATTGTTTGTGTCGGACAGGAGAGATATTAGGAGATATATAGGTTTTTTGTCGAGGTATTGATTTTCCCCGTTCAGCGATCAAATATGAACATCTATTTTAGCCAAAATCCATTCTTATGTCAGCTGAAAATGTTGCTATCAACCGCAGCTGATTTTTGGAATTGTTAACATTTTTAGCATAAATCTTGAGGTCATCCACAAGGAAAATGTGGGTTACGTTAATATCTCTAGCAGTCCTAGTCCCTAGCATGTATGTATGTATGTATGTATGTCGTCGAGATTTTTATCGACGTTCCGCAACGGTTTGCTTCGACATATTGATGAAATTAATGTAGAGGTAAGTTTGATAGCATTGTCATGCATTTCTTCAAACATAATTACTATAATATTGTAGTGAAATATAGTAAATAACCAATGAATATATGTTTATAACTAAGCGCAAAAATGCACACATTATCTTTCTCTCATTTTCCTTCTCTCTCTATCTCGCTTTCTCTCACGCTCTCTATCTCTGTATATGTATATATTTATATATATGTGTGCGTGTGTGTGTGTGTGTGTGTGTGTGTGTGTTT
>NC_068982.1:119072163-119072995 GCF_001194135.2 Octopus bimaculoides
TATATATATATATATACATATATGCATATATATATACATTAGTGCATATGCGCGCACACCCATCCGCACGCACACACACACACATACACACACACATACACACACACATACACACACACACAAACACCTCGACATTTATTTTCTGGTTTTATATTGAATCACCCATGTTTCTGTTCATCGTGTCACTTAACTACTTTTCCTCCTAACGTCCATTCGTCTTTCAAAAACCTCGTAATTGCAACTTTAAAGTCTCCTTATGTCACATTTGTACCAACCTTTAGTTTTTCAGCTTCATTTTTTTGGCTCTTATTGATTTGTATCAGTTTCCTGCACATATTTAACCATCTTATAGACACCGAACCAAACTCTCTGGATCTATTTTGACAATTTTGCGGATTTGTTAACAAAGATTTTCGGTCTTCTTCTAAGCTTAGAATCCAAGAACCGTTAGCATACCAGGCGAATTGCTTAGTGGTATTTCATCTGTCTTTACGTTCTGTGTTCAAATTCCGCCGAGGTCAACTTTGACTTTCATCCTTTGGTGATCGATAAATTAAGTACCAGTTGCATATTAGTGTCGATCTAATTAACTGGCGCCACTCCCCCAAAATTTCGGGCCTTGTGCCTAGAGTAGAATATAAGGAATTATATAGTTTCATACCCATTATGTCTGAAAAGCCGGATAGTTTAGGCTAAAATGCGTATGATCATAGGACTACTCAAGTAGGTACTAAACTCGCGCTAAAACCTCGGGACATAAAACAGGTATGGATTTTAAAATGTATTGAAGCAACAAACAAAATAGAAATCCAGTGGGAAAATCAAAACGTCG
>NC_068982.1:119076208-119079115 GCF_001194135.2 Octopus bimaculoides
TATATATATATATATATATATATATATACATACACACAAACGCATACAAACAAACACACACACACACACATACACACGTACATATATATTTATTATACTTATGAGTATTATTTTTTGTAATTTTTAGCCTCCTCGCGTAAATAACAAGAAAATTTCAATTATGTATTTTATATTACATATTATGTTTTTTATAAATCTTTCATTATTTTGTAGTGAAATATGCAAATGACGTTTCATGAATTTTTGTGTATTCCACAAAACGACAGACAGAATACTGCGGTTTGATAATGCGTGTTGTACGAATATTCATTCTTTTAGTTACAGCAAATTATTATAACTGGACATTACAAACCGAAGGAATCTGTAATCTTCATAAATAATAACGTTTTGGCTGTACACTTTGTTTCATTTACTTTTGGCTTTTTGTCTCATAGTCTTCTGATTTTAGTGGATATCTAACTCAGGTAAGCTTTGTTGATCTATTATTGCGCGTAATAAGATACAATATGTCTCAAATATATTCACAGTTTTTCAAATATTTTAGATCTACGCACTATATATTTACTGCTCAGGCGTACCAAGGAACTAAGAATTTTACGTTAATTTTACTCTTCAGTATTCTGAAATAAACTGGGCAGCGCTTGTTGAAGGTGACATCAGTTTCATTCTAGTACTTCTTCCGGGCCGACACGCACAAGTTTCAGAATTTGAAAAGTTGACAAACATAAAATCTTATCGATTCCTTCTTCAAAGTAACACTATATTGCGGTTCAGCCACAATGTCTTGTTCATCAGTAAACGAAACGCTTTGAGAGGAGTGCAAGCAATATTTTACTCATATATAGAACTGATATAATGTAAAGGAGCAGTTATGGAATTAACGATGAGCAAGAAATGCAGAAAGGACGGAATGACGAACTTTTGATGTTCCAGCACGTTCAATTGCAAAATCCTCGATACACTTTACATTGTAAATCTTGACTGGTGACAATTTCTTTTCATTAAGTTTAATGTAAATAAGATATAAGTAATTATACTTATACTCATATTTCATTTTAACGCTGACTAAATTGTGATTGACTATACATAATAATGTTTTGATTTTACAATTTTGAAACTACTCATTTCTATACATGCATACGTACATAATAACACACATACATATGTTCGTGCAGGCAAAAATAATGAGCATATTAAATTCCACGGAATAGCTAGGAATTACTCTAATTCGTTAACAATAACACTGTGCGATCAAACCATAAATTAAGCATTGTATCATGAAACCGTCTATTTTCTTTTTGCCTGTAAATTATCAAATGATTAATATGGAATTCTACTATTACAAAACTATTAATATATGTTCATTCCTTCTATAAATGTAATCAATTTCATCATAGCCTTTATAATATTTAAAACAGAAAGAAAATTTCAGTTAAAAGTGATGGAAACTGCGTGAATATCGGATTAGGACTTTTGAGAAAACGAAACAATATCTTACAATATGTATCAAAATATGTATCAGTATACAGACACACACACACACAACGCACACACACACACACACACACACACACACACACACGCAAGCACACACACGTATGTATGTATATATGTACGTATTTATAAATGTATGTATGTATGTATGTGTGTATGTATGTATGTATGTATATATGTATCTATGTATGTATATACAGGGGTTACACAAAGTAATAGAAACACATTAAAATTTCAAAAAAAAATTATTTTAATATGGGGTAGGACCCCCTTTTGCAGTAACTACAGCTTGAATTTTGTTCATTCTTCAGATAAAGCAGTCTCCAGTTCTTGTAGGAGGAGGATATCGACTCCTTACTTGTTTTTCTAAAATTCACTATAAATGTTCAACAATATTGAGCTCTGAGAACTGTGGTGGCCAGATAAGATGTTCAACTTCACTAGATTGTTCCTCGTGCCTTTCAGGAATAACTTTAGCTGAGCGAATTGGTGAATTATTATCCTGAAAAATCGCGCTTATCTCCGGGAACAGTTCCGCAGCCATAGGTCGGATTTGTTCAGATAAAATGCTTAAATAGACTTCACTAGTAATTCTGCCATGAAGGGAAACCATTGGGCCGCCGGATTTCCAAGTTATAGGCCCCAGGATCATCACACATCCTTCTCCTTGTTTAGCAGTTGGGAAAAAGGCAGCCTGGGTCAAATGCTTCTTTTGGCTGTCTCCTCACGTATACTCGGTTGGTGGTCGAAAATAAAGTAAAGGATTACTCGTCCGAGAAACGAAAATACTTCCACTTCTCTAGGGACCAATTCTGTAGGTTTTTTTTTACCCCACTCTAAGTGCTTTGCAACGCTTGTTTTTGAAAGTAGTGTTTTTCTGATTGCAGCCCTCCCGTGAAATCCGGCTTTGTGTAGCTCCTGGAGAACAGTTTTTTGTGGAAACTGGGTTCTTAAGGTGGTCATTAAGCTCTGCAGGACTTTTGCGAGCGGTGCTTTTGTGATCCTTTTTAAAAATTCGTGTAAGAGACTGACGGTTCCTCGCTGAACGTTTTGGTTTTCTTCCGGAGTTTTGTTTCACCGAGGAGGTTTTTCCCTCTTTCTCAAAGGCTGTCATTACTTTCGAGACCGTATTTCCTAATACACCAAACATTTCAGCAGTATTCGTCACGCTAACACATGCCATACGAGAACCAAGAATTTGACTTCTTTGACAGTCCGATAGATTCGTAATTTTAATGAATTTTAATTACCTTTCTCTGATGAAATCTGAAAAGAAACAGCAATTTTAGGAAAACGTATTAAGCAACAGAAATAATAAATCTAAAAACATAAAAATAAACAAGGTTTTGATGGTTTTATAGATATTTCAAAATTATGACTCTATGATGCTAGGTGTTTCCATTGTTTTGTTCG
>NC_068982.1:119079611-119080629 GCF_001194135.2 Octopus bimaculoides
ATATATATATATATATATATATATATATACATGCACACACATTTATACAAACAGTTAATATACAAATATGTACTTACGTGTATATGTATACTTGTGTATGCATATATTTACATATACACATGAATATGACCACACACGCACAGACAGTAACACGTATATCAAGAAAGAAAGAACGTGTGAATGAAAGATTAATACGTAGAAAATAGATATGTGGATCTGCATTCCCGTGTTCTTGTATATGAATGCGTTTGTAAATACAAATGTACACACACATTCATACATTTATACATTGCATACTCATACAGATATCCACAAATATATGATGCCCATACGTATAGAAGCATACATACATAGACACATATATACATGTGTGTATATATATTGCTGGGTGTGATTTTTCCCCATACATTATGTCATTGTTACCTGAATTTATTGATAGGAATTCATAAGTTAATTGAATGAACAGAATCTCCTGTATCGTGACTTTAAAGGAAATAGCAACATTATTTGAATGCAATGTAAAAAGGGGTTCTTTTCAAAAGAAATTTGAAATGCTGAACTTCTTCAGAAAACTGCTGGGTTAGATCACTTCTCAACATTTCAATAATATCAGACAACCACAACTTACAGTGAAACAAAATACATGGGGTTATTAGAAGGCGACATGAATGAATAAATTGGCAATGGAAATTTTGGAAGAAAATTTTAGTATGCAATTTCCTTCATCCTTAATATGTTTCTATAAAATGGAAATCTTTCAGCATAGAAACAGGAAAATAAGTCGTAAGATAAAATATTTAAATGTTGCTCTGCCATTCATTATTTTCAATGGAATCCGATATTATTGATGTTGGGATATTTAGATATATAGATATAAATTAGACGTTTAAATATATAGGTATGTAAATATATATAATTTAAATTTGATAGATAACTGTATTGCTGCATTGATACATAAATATATATTAGACAGAATACTCACAAATACATATGTATATATGTAAGCATATATGTTTAT
>NC_068982.1:119081060-119081799 GCF_001194135.2 Octopus bimaculoides
ACACAAACACACACACATACACACACAGACACACACACACACACACACATATATATATATATATATACACACCTACGCTCATACATACAAATTCATCTGTGAGTGTGTGTGTGTACTTGGGTGTTTGTGTAAATTCGATATATAAATATAAGTTGAAGGTATGATCAAATTTTTTATATCAATAATAATAAGAATAACAACAACATCAACAACAAAAACAACAGTAACAACAATACTACCATCAATGATAATAATAATAATAATAATAATAATAATAATAATAATAATAATAATAATAATAATAATAACTTATAGAGGTAATATTAAAACCTTTTAAAGTTCTGATTATATTGAGTTTTAAATTTTCGGTCAGATTGATCTGTGTTGAACGTATATATTTCAAATATTGCCATTAATATTTTTAGCTGTTCATATTTAATTTGCGTTTGATCATGTCGGAACGAAAAGATTAAAGATTAGGAGATTACCGTGAAGTATTATAAGGTTACATGATGTGTCAGATTTGATACTCTTGGCTTAACAGAGTAATGTTAGAACATCCCATTCATATCATTTTTATATTATCATTAAAAGATGCGCATGGTGTGGAATGACATTAGCCTTATGTGGGTTGTATAAAACGCCGTTAGCTTATTTATCTGTGTATATACATAATTTCTCACACACATACACACATATATATGTATATATATATATATATATACACATATATATATAT
>NC_068982.1:119082069-119085010 GCF_001194135.2 Octopus bimaculoides
AACGAAGAAACTGGTTTTCAATAAAGATGCAAAGCGCTATCATTAGAATGCAGGTAACAAAAACAATATTACATGTTGAACTTGACAAATGTCTTGCATATTTTTCAAGTTACATGTACAGACTGTCTTTGTTACGTGCGTGTTTTTGTTTTTTGCCTTTTCTAAAAAAACTTACTGAAATCAACACTTCAGCCTTTACTGTCAAAACCAACAACACCAATTATTATTGAGATAAATATAAATTTATATTATGAATATAGAAGCCGAAGGTTTCAAGCAGGCGTCTGTAGTTGTTCGTTTATTTTCTTTCATTTTTCGAAGAGATATTCAACATTTATAAAGCAGCTAACCTGTGTGAGGTTATATGCATTATCTTGTCAGTACCAAACAACTATATATGTCCCGCGAAGATTGCCCTTGGTAAACGTTTTGATATCCTATCATTGTTCCTTGTATGATTGCTTATTTAGCAAAAAACAGGAGAATTCTCTATATTTATCTAAAGACTGTCTTCCTTGCGAATACCATTGTATATTGTTTTAGCAACAACGTCATGTTGACCGCTAGTATCTTGATAATATATTAGGGTAGCTGCGGAACACATAACACGTGTGAAGTGTTCAACAGAAATATGATACAACCTGCTTTTTCAGTTGCATCTTGACGTTCCTACTCCGTCAGAGTCTCTTTTTTCTTTAGATGTCTTATAGCAATCTCCTTCGCTTGGATTGAAAAATCGTAGCTCTCATGTGAGATATAAGTTACAGAAAAACTTCACTTCATGTCAATATTAGTATCGTCCCCAGTTCTTCGCTCTGTATAACGATGCAAATATTTCCTAATATATATATATATATTAGGACATATTTGCGAAGAAGATTGCTATAAAATATCTAAAGAAAATAGAAAAAAGCAGTTTTAGGGTTGTGTGGCCATCGGGAATAGAGTCCTTTCTTCAGAGCTAACCGCAAATTCGTTCAATGTATTTATTTCACTCTTCAGCACTCGGTTGCAACCTTCATTGTTGTTGCTGGTGTTTAGCGGCGTTGCCTGAGTTATATAACACTCGCAGACTGATTTCAAGCTTCTACCTCTTTCGCCATATCTAAATACAACATTTGGCTCTCACTGATTTCAAGATCTTGTGTATCTTAATGTCTAAAGATAACTTTTCCCCTACAGACCAATGCATATTTCGAATGATCGGTGTAAGCACTGGCGCATTAAACGCATTATGGATTATCTGCTTGTTTTAAGAGGAGAGTACTGACTCTCATATTTTACTAAATCTGACCTAATATACTTGGGTCACTCTATCTTTATTTACATCTCTGCATTATAAATTGTCATTTATGCCTAGGTATTTCTATCATTATTTCTGTAAAGTGGAGAGACAATGAGATTGTTGATACATCTGCGCTTGAGGACCGATTTTACACGGCCAAGAAACTAATACGAACAATTCTTTTAGTCAAAATCCTTTCCTATGTCAACTTAGAACTTCAACTTTAATTATTGTTGGCATTGTAAACACATTTAACATAGATCCTCGGATTATCCACAAAAAAATTATGGGCTATAATGGTATATTTAGCTGTTGCAGACCCTAGCATGTAGGTAAGAAAATATGTCTATGTACGTATGTATGTATGTATGTATGTATGAATGTGTATGTATGTATGTATGTATGTGTGTATATACGTATGAATGTATGTACGTATGTATGCATGTATATGTATATATGTATGTAATCTTCTATTCCGTTGTCATTACTTTTCTCATTTCCTATTTGTTCTCTCTCTGACACCCAATTGTTTACAAACAACTGTAGAAATGAAAATATATACTCGCGTGTTTCAGGAAAATTGGGATAAATTGGAATGTAAAGATATGTGAACGCATATGTATATATATATATATATATATATATATATATATATATAAAACGTATCAGCAGTTATAGAAACACTGGGTCTTTTTTCTGTGATCGGTATTATATGATCATACGAGGTCGTGTCGGTAGCAAATATATGTACTTTTCACATATTAACAGAATTGTTAGGCGTGTTAAAGATACATGAAAGGAAAGAGTGTGCAGTGAATAGAAAACAACGATATTGGTGTGAAACTTAAATCTGCAACATCTAACATCAGTATTGAGCACTGAACACCACGTCCGCCATAGCAGAAGTTGTATTCAGTTTCAGAAGTAATATTCAGTAGTCTTCAGATTCACTTTTAATAAGGTAACATAAAGTACATTTATGCATATTTTTTTACATATATTATATACATACATATATATTCTTCTACTTGGTTCAGTCATTTGCCAGTGGCCATGCTGGAGCACCGCCTTTTAATCAGTAGAATCGACCTCTAGACTTTGTCTTTGTAAGCCTGGTTCTAACTCTACCGATCTCTTGTTGCTGAACTGCTAAGTTACGGGGACGTAAACACACCAGCGATGTTGGGCAGCGTAGGGGGACAAACAGACGCAAACATACACACACATAAATATATACGTATACATATATGCCACAGGCTTCTTTCAGTTTCTGTCTACCAAATCCACTCACAAGGCTTTGGTCGGCTCGGCGCTATAGTAGAAGACACTTGCCCAAGGTGCCACGTAGCGGGATTTAACCCGGAACCGTGTGGTTGAGATGCAAGCTTCTTATTTCCTTACTGCCCTGAAGGACCTACACACAGAGAGGAGAAACAAGGACAGAGAAACGAATTAAGACGATTATATCGACCCCAGTGCGTACCTGGTACTTATTTAATCGACCTCGAAAGGATGAAAGGCAAAGTCGACCTCGGCGGAATTTGAACTCAGAACGTAGTGGCAAACGAAATACCGCTAAGCATTTCACCCGGCGTGCTAACGTTTCTGTCACCTCGCCGCAAGCTTCTTACCACAGGGCCGCGATTGCGCCAATAT
>NC_068982.1:119085155-119088136 GCF_001194135.2 Octopus bimaculoides
ATATATATATATATATATATATATATATATATATATAATGTGTGTGAGAGTGTGCGCCTGCGTGTGTATTCATATACATACATACTACATATATAAATTGTATTAACTACACAATTTGTTCGTAAAATTACTTGCAAACACTCACACACACCCACGCCATCATATTCGAGGATATATACACAGATAATACACTCATGTCTATATACAGATATGTGTTATGTGCGTGTAAATATGTACGTGTGTGTGTGTTTGTGTGTGTGTGTTTGTGTGTGTGTGTGTGTATATAATGATTCGATTACATTTTTTTGCCACACAGTGATATATTTTGCTGCAAAAAATGAAGGATGCTAACTACTTTTTGTGAGGTTCCTTGCGGCCAACCACGATTTTCGTTACATCCCTTCATATATTCATTGTGTTACAACTATAACAAATATCTTTTGGCGTGTTTTTTATTTCATTTTATATATATTTTTTTTATCACAACCATTATTTTCAAGCTGCTGCTTGTACCTATCATCAAGAGCAAATGGAACCATTCCATTAGATACTCAAATCGTAGTTATGGGTTTTCACATAATCATTTCTTTCTCTTTTTTTTTTATTTTATTCTTAAGCTTTCTCTGCTGGTACATTGCAATTTTACACTACTGAATAAATATGAAATCACGTAAATATAATAGATGTTCCATCTTCTCGCTCGTAGTACCGCGTTTAGTTAATATTAGTAGTTTATATGTTTATTTTGAGTAACGTTCAATAAGTGTGCAAGTCCAGTACTTTCAGGAAAATGCAATTATTAGCTGCGGTCTTTGAGTGTATTCCAGTTGTTTTGTTGTTTGCTTATACATGGAAAATCATAAACATTCTGTTAGTATATGTACATACATATATACATACAAGTACATGCAATATGATATGTAGTAATATATGTTTAAGTACGGTAATGCATACAATTTCGAAAAGTCCGAATACAAATCGAAAGAGCCTTCAAAGAATATATTGCATCAAATATTTCAGCGGTTTCTAGTATTACGTTCATCTGTTCAGTAATCCAGACTTTAGGCTTGATATACATAACTGTAGCTAACACTTTCTGTGAATTTACATCCCTAAAATCCACTCGGATCTCAATTGATTATAATTATTATCTGTAGATTACGGAAACCCGTATCACTTTCTGTTTAAATCTTTGGACTGTAACTAATTATTATTGCCACCAAAACAAGCCTTTTATCCCGCAAGTAACCTACTGGTTTAAACATTTATATATCTAATATGCTGTTCTAATTATATAAATATTCTGTCTATTAACCTTATCTTTAAAATGTAAATTTGTATTTATTATGTAGCAAAAATCTTTTCTGTCTGTTCAATTTCAAGGCTTAGATACCGCAACTGCAGAGTAGATGCGAAGTAAGATTCAAAGGTATTTAATAGCAGATAATCGAACTTCAAAAGTATTGAATTGTAGTGCAGGTTGAGTGTACACTCAAGTTGCGGTTACGTAATGAGGAAGAAATTAGTCTTCTCTTAGAGGAGAAGCAAAAAGCACTTAACATGTTGCAAAATGCAAAATATCAATGAACAGGAAGTGTCTGTGATAATTATCGCAGCATCTGTCTGTTAGCTGTTGCAGGAAAAATCCTTTTGTAAGGTAATGCTGGACAAATTGCTTCTGCACATTGCTGATAAGGTTCTACCAGAATCGCAATGTGTGTCAAAAAGCATAGAGAATGTATCTAGTTTTATTTATATAGGAATTACATTGAGCATTGCTGGTCTTCATGATGAAATTTCGTATAGAATCAGCAAGGTTAGTAGTACTTTTAGTAGGCTTGATAGGTGTCTGGGAACACGACATATATCTTCACAAATTAAAGTTAAGGTATATAACATGCGCATCCTGCCATCTTTGCTATATAGGAGTGAGACATGGCTTATTTACCGTAGATATGTAAGGCAACAGGAGCGATAACAACAATACTGTCTGACAAAAAAAAAAATGAGGATAAACTGAAAAATGGCCATTAGTAATGCGCAGGTGCTTGTGAGGAGTGGAAATATAAAGTCAATGATTCTGCAATGACGATTGAGGTGGCGGTGACATCTGGTAAGGATGAGTGGTGAGAGACTTCCCAAGAAAGATGGAAGGAGACCAGCGTATAAGTCTAAACTGAGGTTCAAGTATTGCCTTAAACATTCTCTAATACAATCAGGAATTGCAGTTGGCGATTGAGAGAGAGAGGCACAAGACCGGATGGATGGAAGAAGACAGTGCATAGTGGTTGTCTGGGGTTTGAGAAGGAGAGAGTGAAGTATGAGAGAATTAGGAGGGGGCTTAGAAAGAGCGAACCTGTGGAGAGTGAGAGAGTGTTGCTTTTTGTGTGTGGTTTATGAGAGGAAGTGTTTGAGTCGTGCAGGTCTGGGCAGCCATCAAAAATCTCATTGGAATCTACCCATGATAAACAGTGATGTTACTATAGCAACTCACAACAGAACATGTGTAAAATGTGCAAAGGGTGTGCCTCTCAGTTGGAGATCTGAAAAGGCATGTTAAGAGAGTGCATATGGTGGCACCTTTTTCTCCTGTCAACCAGCACAGCTGCACCGCATGTGATAGAATATGTAAAACTTTGGCTGGGCTTAAAAAGTCATATAAGGGTATCACATGGCCTCAGTAATGAATCATTTCAGTAAGTCTTAGCTTTTCTCGTGTAACGTAGCGAGGGTGGAGCTATGATAATCAAGATGATGATGATGTTGATGATGATAGGGATAACTACCCTTGGCAAACAGGACACAGTCGTGTGTCGATAAGCCAGCTGGAGGAGATGTCCTCCTGGGGCTAAAAGCAACAGTAACATCCACCCCTAGGGGTCAGCCACACTTAAGTGGCAATATACTACACTTTATCGTGCAGTTACTGTTAATACTTCATTTAGAGAATTAACATTGCTTATATATATATATATATATAT
>NC_068982.1:119088355-119092557 GCF_001194135.2 Octopus bimaculoides
ATATATATAGTGAAAAGTTTCAAGCAAAGAAATTCCACATGGTGAATTGTACTAAAAAGTAAGATGCACAGATATTTTGTTGGAAGAATATAATACATATATAAATATATTTTATATGACATAAAATATATACTTAGTCTACCAGATTCCCTTATCCTAATCATGAGTAAATAATTAGTGATAATGCTATAAATTGATGTTACCATAATATTTTTGATTACAGTAGTTAGAGAGGTATCTCACATATTGAAATGAAAACTTATGACATCATAAAAATATAAAGTTATCCCGTACTATTTAATTACGATAGCATAAGCAAAACTGGTTGACTATGTAAGTATTTTATCTTAACAAAAAACATATTTATATATATTTTTCCAACAGAAAATTTCTTTGCATTTTCCTTCTTTCATATATTTGCTGTGTGTGTGTGAGTGTGTGTGGAGGGGGTGGGGTTAAAAATACATATTTTAATTGAAAGTTACTAAACATTACCACAGACCAGCATTGTTTCTATTTTAATTTTGATTAATATTATTCTTAGAATGAGACCTAAATGAACAGAGTAACATGGACAGAACGTCGAACTATCAGAGTCGTATCTACTTGATATTTCCGATTCCGACGTGATTTAACGAACGGCAAAAATGTCACAACTTTCCATTTCCATGCTTTTCTTCTTTAATTGTGTACCGCTGTGCGTTGAAAAGAAACACTCCTTTGGTTTGCCAAAAGTAGACAGGTTGTTTAATTTTGAATGTTATAGTGATGTTGAACAACAGATGTTGACGCAGCGCGAATAAAACTAAATTAATGAGAGAAATACGTACGAAATCTAATTATTTCGTTAAAGAAAAGAAATCACGTCCCATCCATTAGTAATTATCTCCACGCTGATCACAAGCATTCACTTCATATTCTCATTTCAGTAACTCGAAGGAAGTCAAATGGAAGCAGTGAAACTTTTATTTTACTTTAGTAAGAAATACCCATGCAGATTACGCTTTATTGTTCGACACATTCTACCATAACATTCTGCATAAAGAATTTCCAAATGTACAGCAATTCATTTACTAATACAACTTCTATGCTCCGAAGAATCTATTTAATACTTAATTTTACCGTCTGTATATTTACTGTAATGAATCATTAAATACATAAAGCATTGGTGTTAATTGTATATCATGGTCTTCGTTGTCATTATTATTGCTGTGTCATTGTTCGTTTTGCTTCTGGACAGTTCTTGCTGATAAGCAATATGAATGAATATACGGGGTGTAGTGAATGATGTCAAATGAACCAGTTATGGCTATGAAAGATAATATTACAAATAATACTACCAAATTGATTTCGTCACCAATGATTATAAATGAACCTCGCGGAGTGCTGTAAATATTTTAAAGCATCTTGATTTAAAATTCAGCTATCCTCAATTTATTATTTCATTTTTCGCTCACAAGTTCCATGTCAGGAAATTGTAATTTATGCATACGTTTTCTATATTAACTGCGGAAATTCTTGGTGTAATTGTGAAATTAAAGGGAGAAGAAATACATAGGAGCCCATCGAATGGACCGTTATGTGCGTGGTCAGATTAATCATCTTCCGATTTAATAACACCACCTGACACATGGATACTTTGGCGGAGAAACTTCGGTGCCAGCATTTTGAAGCAGGACTAGTCAGCATTTACTGAGAACTAGCTTTTATATTCACACCGTTCTCTGCAAAATAAGACACTGTGTCTCCTGGAAACATAAATTCTTGAAAAGTAATACACTTCATCAAATTATACGAGGTGGTATCGAAACGTTTCGGAGTATTTCTATAGTTATATTTGCGTTTTTTGTGATTTCGAGTATGCTGTGGACTGCGATTTTTTCATGGACAGGAAAAAAGAGCCAACGGGAAACTTTGCGTTAAAATTGGGAAGTCTACTACAGAGATATTTCGCATGTTTCGGAAAACTCGTTGATCATACAATGCCTCGTACGCAATGTGTCGAGTGGCACGTGCTCTTCAAAAGTGGAATAATTTCCTTGGAAATCGATGAGCGATGTGGAAGAATTGCCACAAGCGTCACCTCGGAAAATGTAATATTGTGCATAAAGAATTAATCACCATAAATCACAGTATGACTGTGAAGCCAAAGTTTTACTGCGAAATTTTGAAGCGTCTGAGGGAGGACATTTAGTGAAAGCGATCGGATCTGTTCTCGCCAAAAACAACATGGTATCTCTCCTGCACCTACCTTGTTCTCCAGATTTGGAACATGCGGACTTACATCTGTTCCTCAAGATGAGAATGTTGCTCAACACTGGTCGATTTAACACCGTTGTCGAGATCCAGAGCGTATCGCAGAAAGTCCTTAACTCGCTTACTGAAAACGACTTCCAGGACGGATTCCAAAAGTGGCAGGAACGCTCGAACCGGTGTAATTATGTGCAAATTGGCCATTTCGAAGGTGTTGTTAAATCTTAGGTAAATATTATATTTTATGAAATTAACTAGTTCAGCAAACTTTTGATACCGCCTCGTACATGTAATAGAATCAACACAGTTTTCTTCATCACAAGTGTGTTTAGATATAAGATACGATTCGACCAATTGCCTACATTTCGAAATTATAGATAACTGTTTTCATGATGTCAATGATACAAAAAAAAGTCTCAGTCTTCTAGTAATTGCCAGGCTACAAATTTAACGTTGCTGTAGAAATAAAAGGAACGTCTGCATAGAAATATTTTGTCACTAATCAAAATATTATTAAATGCTCCACACACGTGAGTTCCATGTTAGACTTATAATACTTTGTCACCATTCTTGGGTAGCGTATCAATATCCTAACATTGTATTTCGTTAAAGACAACGATGAATAATGATCTAATGTCCCGATAGCATAACGGTTTATTGATGTACATGATAATCAGATGCAGTGCTATAACATACCTAACAGGAGCTGATGTCAGAGATTTATTTACATTTTAAGAACACAGCTATTACCACTAAAACTACAACATTAAATATATATATATATATATACACACACATACACACACACACACACAGACACACACACAGACACACACACACACACATATATATATATATATATATATATATATATATATATATACATATATACAATAATAACTATACAATAATATATCATAATAATGATATATATTCTCCGATTTAAACAACATTTAAATATAAACAATTGACTGAAAAATGATGAGCTAATTCCAGCCAGAATCGAACCTATAAATCAACGCTTCCATGTCTACTTGCGTATACGATTGTACCAAACGTTCGCCCATCAATTTCAGTCATTTGGCTGAAATTGGTGGGTGAGCGTTTGGCCCAGACAGATGCGCAAGATTATGGGTTCGATTGTGGTTGGGATTAGGTCGTCATTTTTCAATCAATTGTGTATATATATAAATGTCACTTTAACTCAGAGTATATATATTATTATTATGATGATATGTTATTATATATTTATTAGTGTACTAATAGACTTCCATAGTCACTCTATCTCCGTAACTTACAAAGCCTTCTGGCTTGTTTACAAATATTATACGGTATATATATGTATATTTATGAGAGTTCATGATTCAAATGAATCAGGTACTTTAAATGGTAAGGCACCAGATCAGGTTAATAAAAGTGAATCGTGAATCGTGAATATTAGGAAAGCATAGGAACAAAAACTTACATAACGACATATAGACAGATTACTAATCTAGTTGTATATACGATTAACCGGACCCCACTGAGCATATTAGGAATTTCAGGGCTGTATTTAAGAATGCACTGTGCACCAATGTTACTGCACGTAATAGGCTCTAGATCCATGCTAATAGCAGGTTCCGAATAAGGAGAATAATAAATAAATAACAGCAGATGACTAATGGTTTATTCATAACAGCTATTTCCCATGACCTTTTTAATTGGTGAATAGAGGGATTACACCATGTGAAAAAAGCTGCTTTCATTACATGAATATAAACGAATTACACATTTAAAAGGCTGGCACAAACTGATGAGTTATAGAATGATTTAAATGTGGAATTCTTTTTTTTTTCGCATGATGTAATATCTCACTTCATTAATTAAAGAATTTGTTGGAAACAGGTGTGGTGAATGACCAATTAACCATCTATTGTAATTGATATATACATTTATATATATGCATGTAT
>NC_068982.1:119094163-119096521 GCF_001194135.2 Octopus bimaculoides
CCATTGTTATGATCGGCCATTATTATGATTGACCGTTGACTGAACACTATTCAATTTTTTTTCTCCGTGTTTTTCTCCTTGTCTCCGTATTCTTTCTGTTGAAGAGCGTAGCTCGAAACGTCAAAGACTTTCCGTATTCCCGAGCGTCATACTAATATATACTTTTGTTATTTACACCACCTGTCCTCGTCTGTTGTTATTTTTTGTATATTCTCCTACATATATATTTATATATATATATATATATATATATATATATCACATATATACATATGAATACACGTGCGGATACACGCATACACACACACACATACATACTTTTAACATAGCTCAAGCAAACATTTACACAAATTCTATGTTAAAGAAACTCTGTGTTAGGCGTGCGTTAGAGTACATTAAACTAGTTGGTGATCTTAAGTTAGCTCCAGGTTTTCTTTGTTGAATGAATTATTAATATCCATTATGCTGCATTTTATTTTCTTGAGATACAGTGTATCTATGATCATACTATTCAAATTTGTGGAAATTTAAGTTTAACAATTTGATTCTGAACCACCAACATCATATTTTATGCTAAACGTTCATGATTACATGATAGCTAAGTATCAGTTGCATTGCCGCTGCGAAACAATTCCCTTATCTTTTGTGAATTTATAAAGACATTAAACAAATAATCGCCCACATTTCATTTTCTACAAATTGTTTAAAGTACTATATTCTACACATGATGAATGGTTTATTTCTTTTGGTTTTTGAAACATACTCGTTGTACAATTTTGCGACAGCAATATATATTTGCTTTATCAAACTAGATTTGCCTTCAGATCTAACGTCGGTTATATAATTATCATTCAGTTGTCATTGAAATTGAAAACAGTTTCAAGGTATACATAAATAACATCATAGGTTTACCTTATATAATACACCTTAAATAATACACCTTAAATAATACACCTGAATCAGGTTGTTGCTCTACACCTGATGATGCTGAACTTTTTATGATACTACTTGAAGATGATGTTGATTAAGTGCTGAGATTGCTTTTTTTTTATTTCTTTTATTTTTGGTCTCAAATCTTATGTCATTTCAAGTGACAAACGCTAGTAATTTCAAACACTATAAGAATATAACCAGCTGAAATGAATGCAATCTGCATTATTTGATTGAGGCGTTTTATGTTTAACCTCCATTATTCTTACACAGAAAAAGGTCAATAACTCGAGAAAATCACAACGTTCAAAGGATTCCTTGTATCTCACATGCATTGCAATTACACTCAAATAGACTATTAGCCTAGATCAGACCCTTTACTGAATAAAGGTTCTCGAAAGTAAAAAAAAAAGTATACGCAAAGTGGTCATCATTACTAAAGCAAGAATATATGAGCACAGTAGTGGTTGAAAGAAAGATAGCTATAAGCTGAACTTCAAGAAATTGGCTTCAGACCTACATGTTAGGACGATAATGCTAAGCTTAACGACTATAATACAATAACTTACATTGAAGGATTTCGACAGTCTCTCACATGTTCTGGTTTCTTCGAATGAAATTGAGGTTCATCTATGACAAATGGTGAAATGAAATTTCATATAGTTATTCGTTTCATTGTGTTTATGTATTTGTGAATTATTTTCCTTGCAATTTGCCGTTTTATGTGAAAGCTATACAAATGAAATTGGTTCCATATAAATTTGGTAAATGTAGATTGGAAACAATTTCATGTCTTTCATTGATGAAAATTGAAATTGTTATTATTATCATTGTATAATATTGATGAAATGAAGTATTTGATATAGGAGGCTAAGACATTATTTTGATAAATTACCAAATCAGATGATTTGGACATTTATCAATGATAAGCATTGGCTTGCTAAATGAAAGGATGGTAGTTTCGAATGAAAGCATCAGACTGGCAAGTAAAGACATCGATCTGTGAGAGAAATGATTGTGATAAATGAAAATGAAAGATAGTAAAGAGGTAAATAGATAAAATAAGTCGTGATATATGGCAGTATCGAACCGAAAACGTATGAATCAGCTGTTCCTAAAAGACTGAAAGTGTATAATAAATTCAGGCATTCAACTACTCACCGAGGACACAAGTATGATAGAAGAAAGAAGCTTTCGGTTGTACAGACATTTTCTTTAAAGCATAAGGGATTTAACATGTCTATCGAAGAACTTTCTATAGATTATGCATTTATATTCATACTGGTTAGATTTAACGGCACAATAGCGACAAAGTTTAAGCAGACACACGCACAGACATCGCAGGATATATACATTAATAGAGTTGAGTCTCTCTTTTCCTTCTTTCTCTTTCTCTTCAGATATATATATATGTATATATATATATAT
>NC_068982.1:119098301-119098666 GCF_001194135.2 Octopus bimaculoides
TGTGTGTGTGTGTGTATGCGTGTGTGTGTGTGTGTGTGTGTATATATATGTATGTACGTGTGTTTGTATGTAACATAAAAACATGTAATGTGAATATTTATGACCTTTTGATCAAATGAACACATACTATAAGAGGTTCAGTTATGCAAGGGACAAAATATCTCCTGAAGAAAACGATAATGCAGGACTTTGATCAATTGTTTCATCAGTTCCGTCGTGAATTGTTGGCAGATCATTTTCTGTATGATGTTTTTAGGCAGTTGAGTGCTTGTGAAGTAGTGACACATCAGAAGTATTGTTTTAATAGAGATCAATGACATTGTACGTATATATATATATATATATATATATATATATATATATAT
>NC_068982.1:119100425-119102462 GCF_001194135.2 Octopus bimaculoides
ATATATATATATATATATATATATATATATAGGTTAGATGAAATAGTTTACTCACATATTTCAACTGCTAATGACAATTACACTACAGTTATCGTGGAGAAAAATCTCTTTTATAGTAAAGAGGTGTGAAAACACTCGGTTCGTTCCGTGTCGCCAACTCTCGGGAATCTCAGACGTTGATGTTTCGATTTGTTTACTCACGTCAATGAGATGTACCTAAGAGAAGCAACTCTGAACGTACTGAATAAAGCTATATTTTTATACAGAATTCAGGCAACACGTTGATTTACGCTAGTAGCTCGCCCGATCAAATTAACTAACGGAGCATAGGCGCAAAGCAGTGTTTAGGTATGAGAAGTATTTAGGTTAGTTTAAATATGTTTTGTCTCATATTTCAACTGCTAAAGGCAAATATACTGCAGTTACCATCGTGAAAAGACCTCTCTTATGGTACAACTGTGAAAACACCCTGTTCGTTCAAGCGTTAAACCATACTTTGAAAATATCAACCATTCTCTATTTATGGTCCCCTCTAATTACTATTTTATTCTGGTGGATCCTCATAGCCATTCAATGTTTAATAACGAGTTTTGTAGATACTTATTTTAAAATTCTCATTTTGCTTTTTACACGTTAACTTCTGGAGGGGGAACTATTTAAAATATTAAAGAAAGAATCCTAGATGTTTGTTGTAATCCATACAAATATATGCATCTAAAGCAAAATGTCTCCACAGGCCCTTAGAATACTATTATGGATCCCCTATTTGCTATTTTGGGATCTATTTTAAAACGGGGGCCACAGTTTTCATTAATGTTTTACGTAGCGTTTTTGGTACCGAAAGACTTTCAAACTTTGTATACTTATCTATTTTGTGTTATAGAACAGAAAAATATTTTTGTATTCGAATTTATTTCATGTAAAAAATTGTCTTATTTCGATAATTTCAACCAATCACTGACAAGTATTCAGTTGTTTACATTTACTCCTTTGGCTGATTAAGCGGTGTAAAGCGTATTTAATCTCCATAACTTCTGACATTTGCAGAGAGGCAACACGTGTGTCCGTTTTCCTTCGTTAAATTTGCTTTTTTTCATTTTAAATTTGCTTTAACCCTAACCCTAACGCTAACCCTAACTCTAGGGTTAGGGTTAGGGTTAGCCTATAATAGAAAGGTTTATTAGCTACTGCCAATATGCTTCAGCCATTTTTTGACAAGGAAATAATAATTTTATCACCGATAGAATTGTTTCAGAATCGTTTGTTTATGTAGTCGGCACTTAATGTATATCGGCTGAATGGACGTCAGTGATTGGTTGAAATTACAGAAATACGACAACTTTAACATGGAATAACTTAGGGATTTCTTTTTTTTTTCTTAAGAAGACTAAGAGAAAAAGATGTTTTATATGACACATTCTACCAGTGTTCCAAGTTTCAAAGTGTTTCGTTAAGAAAATACTGTAGCCCCCGTTTTAAAATAGATCCCTATTTTGTAGCATAGACTCATAAAACTTTATATGGACTCTCAGGGGCCATATGGATTCCAGTTGAGAACAACTTATCTAAAACTGTCCCATTCATCTATTTATACAAATAAAGAATGGCCTTCCGTAAAACACATCCCTTTTTATATTGCAAAATCTTCTAGTAGAGACGCACACAAATTGTAATTCGGACATAACTTATGGGATGAACTGATAGATATATATATATCTTTTACTGTTTATATATATCAGTCGTTGGACCTCAGCCGTGCTGAGGCGCCGGGTTCATGAACTTTTAGTGGAATGACTCAAGCACTGGTACTTAAGTGATTTCTTTCGCCAAACCCTTTAAGCTGCAAGGACGTAAACTCCAATACCATCTGTCAATCGGTCGTAGAAGAAATTCACAGACACAAAGACACACATACATATATATATATACGATGCATGATGGACTTCTTTCAATTTCCGTATACAAAATCCATATGCATACATGTATGTATGTTGTATATATATATATATATATATATATATATATATATATATATAT
>NC_068982.1:119102864-119104961 GCF_001194135.2 Octopus bimaculoides
GTGTGTGTGTGTGTGTGTGTGTGTGTGTGTGTGTGTGTGTGTGGGTGTGTGTGTAAGGAAAATGGACAATCTAAACACAGAAAATCAATTTGTTTACATAATAGTAGTCAATTTCTTGTCGTCTATGCACGTTTCAATTTCTACCTTCATTCATATTTTACAAGGAAATTGCATTAGGAATTTGAAAAGTAAAACTTTTTTCAGGGAAAAATCTGACATAAATTCATTCACATCTTAAAGGCTGCAGAGTTCCTTACAGATTGAAATAGCAGCTTGTGTATATATGTGTTCTAGCATGTGTGTCTTTGGTTTTCATTCGAAAAATAGTTAGAATTTAAGCTATGACCGCAGTGGATAATGGCTTGTAGTAATCCGGTATATCTAAGTCCTATTACTAATCACACTTAATGGAATTTAGGTCTGCTTTTCATCAAAACAAATTAGAAATAATATAGTGAAATTATTTTATAAAGCTGTCCCTAAACATTTTTCAAAGGAAAAATAAATCGCAAAATAATACATAAAGTAAGGGCAGTTTCCTGCGCTTCAAAAAAACATTCCACAAATTATATCTGCACATAATTCTAAAAACTTAAACGATTTCTAGCGTAATAAGAGTTTGGGAAATGGAAATGATTTATTTATTTCCAAAATGTCGAGGATCATAAACATGGTGTGATATACACAACAATAGAGTACTGCCCTGAAGAAATGTTTACCTTTGAAATTCATAATGCAATGTTAATCGTAATATATCAATAAAGTGAGAATTGAAACATGCATAGGCAACATGTAATTGAATATTATATAAATACATTCTTCTGTGTTCACACTCTCCATTTTCTTTATATCATATTATGAAAATTCTGTTTGTGTATATCCGATAAATTAAAACTTCTATAACGCAACCGAAACTTCATAAATGTAATGCACTGATGTCGAATAAGAACCATCAAGAAAAATTAATACTAAAACAAATTTACATATTCCAGGAATATAAATCGATATGTAGCTAAATCAGTGTACGCTTCGATAAAGTATATACCTGTTGAAGGAGCAACATATTGCCATTCGAAACCTCATATATACATATATGATATATGTTAAGTAAAAACTAAATTTGTATTTTGAATATTCATTCACATCCTTATTTGGGATTCCTAATCGTACATACAAATAAAGCCTAACCAGTAATGTAATTCATTTGAGGAGTGTTAGATAGACACACACATAGGTCTTCATAGAGAGAATGTCAGTTTTCAATATTACATATATCAGCACCCACTTAATAGATATGTTTTAGTCTTCATTGAAATAGGCATGACTGCAAGAACAAATACATTAATACTAAAATGATAATAAGAGAAAATCTATGTACTTCTAACGTCTTTTTTAGGTTTTATTTCAGCTATTGACGATTACAACTATGACTATTACGATTTTTTATTTATGAATATATGAAACATTTTGTATGAAACAAAATGTATAGCAACGTCCTCTCTTACATAAATATGAATGAATTTGTTGAACCGTGTTTGATAAGTTAAATCATATATTGATTATTTCTATACGAGTTTTCATACCTATACGAACTTATATAAGTAAATTGAAAAGTAAAATATGAAGAAACGACATCAGAAATCTTTGGAAATAATTCCAATTAAAGAACGAACTCACTTTAATCCGATAAAAATGCGCATAAATATGCACCTGTCTATGTTTTGGAAGACAGTAGTCACACTCGACCTAAAGACTTAGGTAAAAAAAAAATGTCTAAAGTGTGCTGAATTTGAAAGATAAGTGGGTAAAGAAAAAATGATTTTGCATTTCTAGATAAAAAGAACCATTTGCAGGCAAAATATTATATACTTAGTTAGGGTAAAACGTGCAAAACCTGAGGATTACAAAATATAGCGAAGTGGAATTGCGATATAAAAATAAAATTAATAGGAGCAAAGATTACGGGGTAAAAAGTAACGAAAAACATCTTATATCACTTATCAAAAGAAATATTAAAAGACTGTATGTAGAAATACATACACTTAATATACATACATACATACATACATACATACATACATATATATATATATATAT
>NC_068982.1:119105083-119106271 GCF_001194135.2 Octopus bimaculoides
TATATATATGTTTGTGTGTGTGTGTATGCATGTATGTTTGTATGTATTGAGTGTATGTATATGAATTGATAGAAAAACAGCCATGATTACGTTTCCTGGCGGTTGTCTAGAAGGTAACGTAGATTCTGAGGGTTTAATGCCCGACATTAAAGTTAGGTGAAATATGTTTCAGGGATTATCAATATCTTACTTAGTATTTTAAAAGAGAAATAGTATCATATTTCCTGCTTAAGAAGTTCTATGAGAAAATGCGAAATCAAGTGATATAAGATTTGTATCGCTGAGTTTACATGTAATAATTAACCTAATTTTCTTAGCGTCAATGTTGTTGGACTTACGCGACTAATGTAATGGATGGGATAACGCTTCTTCGGAGCTGGAGTAAACAGGCATGAAAAGGAATAACATTGGCGGTGAGAGATTACTAGAAGGTCAAACTTCTGGGAGGAAAGATTAGCATAGGATTTAAAGTGAAGTCATGGGTACAGACTAATTATGTGAGATGACTGGGGAGTATAAACGAAGGAATTACATTTTTCTTAGTAGATATGCCATATGGCCAACTACGTTTGAAGAGCAGATGCCCATCTAATAAGAAAGGGATGTATTGTTTTCTGTTAGTATATTATCAAGGAGAGAAAATCTTTCATATTACATTTTACATGGGAAAATTGACAAATATATCGAAAGAAAATGAAACAAATGTAAATATACCATAACAAATTACGAACTGTACAAAAATTGAGCGGATATGAGTATTTTCTTCTCATACAAAAAATAACGCATTTCAAGCAGTCTTATTGTCCATAAGAATGGTATTTCTTTATTGCAAAGAGGTTTGTTTAAACTGCTGTTATCTATTGGGGAAAAAAAACATCAAGATCTGATCTAATATAAAATGGCGACTATTGTTAAAATGGAAATTGGATGTGTCTTTCAGCCAATAAGTTCCGTTTCCGGTCCAGAAACACTGTCACTAACTTCTGTTTCCAATCCAGAAAAGTAATCAAGGAAATTGCAAAAGAAAATTAAGTAAAGATAGATAACAAAACTGTGTTTGTCAAAGAGATGAAGTTGAATAAAAGTTTAATGAATAAAAGGAAGAGATTCTCATAAGATAAAGAGCTTCTTCTTCCACTCTGGTGATCTTTCCTTCCTTCTCTTTCTCGCTCACTCAGTCTCCCTCCC
>NC_068982.1:119107753-119112495 GCF_001194135.2 Octopus bimaculoides
TATATATATGAAGAATAATAATAAATGGAGCAAAACGCGTATGATAAATAAGTTCCTTTAATTCCTACATATGTTTCAAAATATATGTTCACCCTACTCGAAAGAAGTAAAAGGTGCTGGAATTGAACATAAATTCATCGTACGCAACCTTAGCATTTAGCGCATGGCTTGCTTTTGTATGTTGGTTCCCTGACGATGAATTTATATGCAATTGCAGCACCTCTTACTTCTTTGGAATAGAGTGCTCATATATTTTGAAAATAAATAAAATTTAAAACGCCGTCTAGATAACGCAAATCTGAACTGCTAGTTGCTGAGATACCAACTTTCTACGTAACGCTGCAACCCATGCTAGCATGGAACATAGACGTTAAGTGAAATGTGAAACGAAAGTTTTCAACACATATATGTATATAAAGTGAATACACGTTTGTCTAACTTATTTCGTAACCAAAAAGTAGGTACAGATTATATACAATGAAAGGCTATGCGTAGAAACATCAAGTCCTGGAAGCTGAGACAACAAATTTATATTCAGCTTGTCTACAGTATCATTCCTTGGTGCAAGAATTGTTCACTCACATAGCCACTTGTGAATTTATAGTTTGTGGCAATGTTTGGAAACACCTTGCCCTTCAGGTCTGCAAGGGAGGTAGTCATATTGCTTATGGTATTCATGCAGACTATCTTCTGGATCTTGTGGAAGTTTTCCATTTCCAATGTCAAGTAAGTTGCTGGAGAACTGTGCCGCTAACAGGTCACCATGAATGTGGACTCTCATGCTGGTTGTGAAAGTAAGCTGCTTGACATGTTGCCAGGAATGAGGACTTGATGCAAGCTCTCAGCTCATCTACTTTTGTTCCTCTGGGAATGACGCTCAGCATTTGCCTGAAGTCACCAGCCATGAGGAGGTGACACCACCCATATTATTTCTGAAGTTGTGTAGTGTTGTATCAAGCGCTTCAAATGCTGCTTTACGGGAGATTGTTGCCTCAACCCAGACAATGAATTTGGCATCTGGAAGGAGCTTTACTAACACTGCATTCTTGGATATGTTGCATAAAGGAGATTCATTTTGGACGAGGTTCAGAGGCAACTTGAATGTTGAATGGGCTGTTCCTCAACCTGTCTGGAGTGTGGCTGCAATTCCAGAGGATGCAACAGGAAGAGCAATCTTCTTCTTCTGTCTTACCTTGGCAGTCTAAAAGTATGTTACTTATTAATGTTTAACATTTACTGTAAAAATGTTAGTATTATTAGCTATTGCAAGTATAGATTCGACCACTGAGATTTTACTATTACAGCTTCCAAGTAGATAGTTATAATTATGGCGTTGATATTAGAACTGCGAAGATTTATGCATTTTTTTTACGGCTATTGTTGCTCAGCTTCTTTTTATTATTATTATTATTATTATTATTATTATTATTATTATTATTATTATTATTATTATTATTATTATTATTATTGTTATTGTTATTATTAATAGATAGAATTCTGCGGTTTCTCAAAGGACATATTCTCATATTGTTTCCGTTCGTATTATTCCACCCTGCAGCTAGCTTCATAATTACGTATAGAATAAAACGATTGGCCATTTTAGAAAACTTAACAATGTGTTTGATTCAAATCAGACATGATTCAGATAATTCGTAACATAAGAACACTCAATCGTGTTCATTAGATGACGTATTATATAAAAACAAATTGTCATGCAACTGTGAATTCTAATTAACACATTTCTTTTCAAATAAATTTTTCTACATATTTTCTTACGTTTATAATTCTATATTGTTCTTTATTAACAATTTATATATCATTCACGCATTAGAAAAAAAACTTATCAGTTTGCCGATTGAATGGTTGAAAACTAATACATGCATACATGCACATACGTACATGCAAGTGCGTGTGTGTTTGTGTTTTGTGTGTGTGTATATGTCTGTGTTCTTGTGTGCGCGCGTGTATATGTGTGTTTGAGACATTGAGTGAAGATGCAGGCATGCAGAAATGTAATACTTAAACATACATACATACATAGGTACATTTATATATATATATATATATATATATATATATATATCCTCTCCACAATACCAGATGAACCAACGGCCCGACATGAGGTACTGATTTGGTCAGCAGAATCAAGCTCACTCATACATCAAGTGGGCTAACACACATATATATATATATGTGTGTGTGTGTGTGTGTGTGTGTGTGTGTGTGTATGTATGTATGTATGTATGTATGTATGTATGCAGTAATATATCTATATATATATACTAGAGGAAGTTAAAAATTATCCGCACTTTCGCCATAGCATATTTTCATCATTGTCACACAGCCTTCTGGGTGTGCGTGATTATAGTTGGTACTATTGTAATCAGGGGTTTGTGCCTGATCGTGCCATCTTTCCTTCTTGTTCTACAGCGTAAGCATGGCCGCTCCACAAGCAATATGCACCAAAGACGAACAAGCAGCAGTGATCCGATTTCTTTGAGAAAGGAATGCAAGATCAACAGTGTATTTGCTGGCCAACAAATTGAAGCCAGTAATTCACACCAAACACTGAAGCCTATTATCGAAGAAAGCTTTGTTGTTGCATGAAAACGCATGCCCACACACGGCCGCTCAGACGGTTGAAACTATCAACCAAAACTGGATTTTGTGGTGTTGGAACATGCTGACTACAGCCCAAATCTTGCCCCTTCCCACTATCATATCTTTGGAGCGCTTAAAGATGGTTTACTAGGTCGTAGAATTCCTACGGACGAAGATATGAAGGGAGCGGTGCATAAATGGTTATACGACCTACCGAAAACCTTCATCTTGGAAGTAATACGCAAGCTTGTGAACCACTGGACGAAGTGCATCGAAAAGGATGGAGACTATATAGAAAAATTACGTACTTGTTTATCCCCCGCTTTTGTGTAAATACATTGAAAAAGAAGAGTGAGTATAATTTTTGACTCTCCCTCGTATATATGCACGCATATATATATATATATATATATATATATATATATATATATATATATAAGCAGACACACACTCACTCACATACACACTCACTCACATACAAGCACACACATAATGACTCTAGACAGATTTGAAATATTTCATCAGGGTTAGAAATCGATATAAAAAGAAATCACATCTCAAGGGATTCATTGATTATTGACACGTATTAACATTCATTTTTTTTACTTATGTGCGCATGTTTATGTTAATATACAAAAAGTACTCTACTTCTTTACGGCTTAAATTGGTTGATATATCCTTCTTCTTATACTTGGTCCTTAAATCCTTTTCTAAATTTTAAAAATTTTATTACTTATTGTATAAGATATAGTAATATATAAATTTTGCTAAATTTGGATATATCCCCCCCCTCGTACCCTTAATGACCATTTAGATCTCATCGTGACCTCCTTTATTTTCTATTTTAGGCCCCTTTTAACTGATAATAATATAATAGTTTGTTACTCCTAACCTCCCTCTTTCTGGAGATATACCATTATCTGACTGACTCCTTCTGAAACATGTTCCTTTATGTAGTTATAGAGAATTTATAGCCAAAGTAAAAAAGGGGTGGGGAAGAGTATCTGATATTAATTCATTTATCACCAGCAGCTAGATCTTAACTGTCAATTCCCAGTGGTTTTAATTCTAAGTGGATGTAGAATATTAGCTGCATCGGATCTTTTGATTGCGATAAGGAGAAATATAAATGCAGTTATATTACCATCTCTTGACCTCCTTTGTTATTCTCTTCTGCCACTCCAAATTATAGTTGGGGTATTTTCTCCCTAAGTTCATTATGTTACAATCATAGCAACAAGCATGTAATTCTTTTATTCTCTTGTTCTGATGAAAAGTTTGATAAAACATTTATAATGGAGTATCCTCTATGTTGAAAACCGATACGCTCTTATGCATCCGAAGAAGGCGGTGTATTTCAACTAGATGTAATGCTTGCATTGATCGATTAAACAGAACCGCCTGAAACGGCCGTAATACACTAATACCTGCTCTCTTCTCCCACCATTCTATCCTTTTACTCTGCTGTTTCCTCTCTTCTATTCTTTTACCTCCCCTTCTACTATTCTATCCTTTTGCTCTTTCGTTTTCTCTCTGCCTTCTTCTTGTTCTTTTGCCTCCTCTTCTCCCACTATTCTATCCTTCCACTCTTTCGTTTTCTCTCTTCCTTTCTTTTGCTTCCCCCCTCTCTCTCTCTCTCTTTCTCTGTTATCCTGTCTCCATTTTTTTCCTCTCCCCTTCACAGTTCTCTGTTTGTCACTCTCTTTTTCACTCTTCCTCCTTTCCTCACGTGGCCTCCACGTGACAACCGGCTATTCTTCTAACCTGTGTTTCTTTCTCTCTACCTGTTTCAACTCGACATGAAAGACGTATTATTATCTGTCTCCTGCCCAGGCCTGTTTCTTCGCGTTCACCACCACAACTTCGTTTAGGCTTAGCAGACCAACCTGTTTCTTTTCACGGTCCTGTTTTTGTCACCATCTTGACCCTATGCAAGATCACAAACTTTATTTAATTTGTTTTGCGGGAGCAACTATTTTATCGAAGGCGTATCTTGTCGTGAATTGTTCGAAATGCAGACTAGAAAAACAGCATATGCATATGTATATACGAAAAACTTGTAAGTATGTAGACGTATGTATATGCATACATACATACATACATATAAATATATGTATGTATGTATATATATATATATATAT
>NC_068982.1:119113982-119114578 GCF_001194135.2 Octopus bimaculoides
CCTCACAAGAGTAATTGAAATAAATGGCGATTGTGGAACCCCCCACGCACGCGCGCGCGCATACACACGTGAGTCTATGTAAATATGTTTGTATACATTTATGTATGTGTGTGTTTGTAAGAGACAGAGTGTGCGTGAGAGAGAGGTTTGTTGTCATGTATACGTACATGCATAAATATACATACGTCTTTGGATGTATGCATATGACAACACAGCTCTTGACTCACTCGCACTCTGTCTCTTACAAACACGCACGCGCGCGCATACACGCGTGTGTCTTTGTAAATATGTTTGTATACATTTATGTATGGGTGTGTTTGTAAGAGACAGAGTGTGAGTGAGTCAAGGGGTGTGTGTGTGCGTGTGTATGTGTGAGAGCCAGAGTGAGAGAGTGGTGTGTATGTAGTATTTACTCTCTCTCCCTCTCATATACACTCACACACAAAATAGAGAGTGAAGCTTTTTGCCGTTGTTACGTCAATACCGGAAGTTGACATTGAGGAACCTTTTTAAAGAAGTGAATCTTAAATATAAAGCAATATTATTTGTTTTTAATTAGAGATTAAAAAATCAAATGAAGAGCCTAACATTTATCC
>NC_068982.1:119116138-119122778 GCF_001194135.2 Octopus bimaculoides
TATATACCTGAGAGTTAAATTGACAATTGCATTTGATTAATAGTTTTTGATATTCAGTTCTGTATATGTACCAAAAATTCGAAATCATATTTCATATAGTAATGAATAAAATAATTACTATAGTCTGTCTTATGGATAGAATATGCGTTTCTTCTTCAAGTTATATGAGTTTCCTGTTATACTGAGAATTCCGACCGCGATCCTACCCGTCATGTACAGAATAAGCGGTTGGGAAAAGCAGATCATGTGTAATATTAACCTGAGAGTCATTTCTATAATACTGGTTTTCAAAATGCTTTTTTCTTTTGTTTCGTTGTTTTTTGCGCTGGAGACTGTAGAAATAGATAGATAACTTGAAAATATGCAATGTAAGGTGAATACCTATACATATATTTATACATGTGTGTATGTTGAGCGCGTGTGAGGAGTGGGGATATAAGTGTATGTGTGTGTGTGTGTGTGTGTGTGTGTGAGGAGTGAGGGTATATGTGTGTGCGTGTGCGTGTGTGTGTGTGTCTGTATAATAGAATGAAAACGTTGATTTATATTTAACTTTTCTGAAGTAGATTTCTTAATTTTCACAACGTATCTAAGTAGTATTAATTATTGTTTTGAATATTAAGTTCAGTGGACCAAATTGTATTCATGGAGACATATGTGTGTATGTGTGTGTGTGTGTAGTGTATGTATGTATGTATGTATGTATGTATGTATGTACGTATGTATGTATGCATGTATGTATGTATGCACGTGTGGCTCAGACTATACATATGGAGACTGATGGATAGATAGATAGATAGATAGATAGATAGATAGATAGATAGACCATCAAATAACAGGCAAAATAGAGGGACCGAAGCATATACAATAAAAGGAAATTGTTTTCATATCAAAGTCGAAAATACGTAAAAGACTGAGTTGGAGATGTAATTAGAGCATAATGTCGTTTCATAGAGTCTTGGGAAATTCGGAGCTAATAAACCAGAAATAGAATGTAAAAGAAAACACTCTTCTGTTTAGTATAACGATACAATCGGGAGATTAGTTCCATTTTAACGTGTGTGTATTTACATTCGTAGCAAAACGTTATCTGTAAAATATATAAGATTAAAACGTGATGCTGATAATTACTTTATCTAATAATTTAAGTCAATATAGTAAACAAACACAAGCATAAAGTAGATGTATGAATTGAAGTAGCGTCAGCAAGATATAATACCATTAATATTATAAAAAAATATGTTTACAACATCGTTCTCTACAAAGTTGGTAAGTCAAATTTCAAAAGAGGAAACTAAACACAAATATCATTGTCCCATGTACATCATAAGTGCTAGGAAAACACAAGCTGCAATTGGATACAGAAACCATGCACCATAATAAATATCCTAGTCATTTTTACTCATACTCGATTCAGCCATGCGGTTGCGGTGAAGCTGTAGCACCACTGAAAAATGTCATACGTGACCCGGGGAATATTTGCATTCGTACACACACACGCAGATACACGAGTGCGCGCGCACACACACATACACACATAGAGATACACACGCAAATATTCACACATATACAAGAGTACAAATAAAAATATTTATAAAATCATTCAACTAAACTTTGCTCACCGGATCTGCAATGACTTCAGTAAAAGAGTATTAATGCATAAATAGCCAGCCACTCTTAAATCCGATTGATTGAAACTGTGGAGCGATTCATATATACTTACATTGCAGATATATGATTCTTTTCAATCTCTGAGAGCTGAATGGTTTATACTGGAAAACAGAAATTCAAATAAGGTTAAGTAAACTCTTCAGTAGCTTATAGTGATTCTGTGAAGCTTGTATATGTCAAAATAAAACTGTAGAATTTTAATATTCTGCTGATGATGCAGTCATAATCATATAATACACATGTACACATGGCATCATGCGCATACATACATGTGCACATACAGAGACACACATATATGTTTATACATGTATAGACATGTGCGCATGTGTGCGTGTGTGTGTATGTATGTATATATGTATGCATAACACTAGTTACATCATGAGCTCTTCATATACGTTTCACTCGTTAGAAATCACAGTAAATTACAATACGAGGGCAGTAGGTTGCGTAACCAGAACGGATTGTCAGGAGAACATTGTATAGAACGATGATACAGAGATCAAAGAGATTACACAGACACACACACACACACACACACACACACACACACACATATATATATATATATATATATATAGATGTATATACACACACACATACGTGCATACATACATACATACATACATACATGCATACATACGTTTGTACGTACAAGGATACGTATGACAGAACAGTATTTCATCTAACTTTCGATTTTAATTTCAAACTCCACCGAGGCCTATTTTGCCTTTCATTCTTCATGCTGCACCTTCATTGCAGGTCTTGAGCCAAGATTGAAAATCAGTATTTAGCTCATTGTCAAATTTTAATCTAAAGCATCTACAATATTCTTTCTCAAAGTTTCTTTGACTTTTGTTTCATTGGCTTCTTTCCTAAGAGTACAAAGTCCTCTCATTGGTATCCTCTTAAATCTATTTCTTTATATACATCCTGTTTGCAACGAAATTTCTAGTTGCATATTATTTATAATACATTGCTTCGGGCTCCTGTATGGCCTATTATTAGAGAGGTTTCTAGCCCGATATCGATTTCTATGCTTCAATCACATTCCGAGTATCTTTGAACAAAGCTCTTATGTATCAATCTAAGCTTATATAAGTGAAATTAGATCGAAAATGAGCACAAAAGGTTAGACATATGAGTTAATGGATCGAATCTTGTAACACTGTCAATTTCTGTAAATGATCACAGTAAAGGTGTAAGTGGAAAGTTAGCTCTATATCTCAGTGAGTAACACTTTCGGTTGACTGCACGACCGGAAATCTAATCGTTGAAATGCATATAAGATTCACTTACTGATTTAAAATTTGGTGGTTTATTGTCTTTCTAGATTAACTGCCTCCATCACGCTTAGCACCGGATAGGAAAATGACGGAGAAAGAATTCCTTCAAAATTTTTCTCTTTTAGTGAAGATTATATTTGATTTCACTGTTTCGTATTTTATCTCAACCTGTGCTACTGGCAAATTATATGATTTATATACCTACTTATTATTATCTCTACTATAGTCAAAGAAAATCTATTCAGAATACATCAGTAAGCATTTCTATCAATTGTCTTCAGAGAAAACACCTATGCTCTTCTTAGTAATGATTTTCTTTGTTGCTTATTTTATCAGTAACTGATCTTTTAAAGCAAAATGAATGCAGTAGTTAACAAAAACAGGTCAAGGTTTTGTGTAGTTAAAATAGAAAGGTTACTTAACAGATTTTAAAAGCATCATTATTTTTTTCAATTTTGAGGCTTAAGTAGTAGTAGAAACTTCCAGACATTTGCAAACATTGGGCATTTTGTCTACGTGCATGTTCAATAGTTGTTCGTATTTTGAAGCTTTGATTTAATATAATTAATTTCTGTCCGAGTGTTTTTACTTGCTGTTTTTAGCTTCCTTGCATGTGACGGCCAATCGCATGTCCATTCTTTTCACATAAGACCTTCAGCTTTTATTTGTTCTTGTCGCCAGAATTATTTCATCCCATTTAATCAATTTCTTGCTAAAATACTTATGGGCTGGTGGCGAACTACTTTATTTGTTTAACTAAGATTCTTTTTATTCTTTAGTTTATAAGTATTTCTTTGTCAGTCTCATTAAAGATAGAGCAAATCCTTTTTTTGATGCTTCATATTTATCAGTGCGTTGTATTTTCCTGATTTTGTCTGAGTTGAAAGGTTTCCATATAAAAAAGTGATGAACGAAAACATTCCTTTTAGCTGACTAGATTAATCGATTTTTTCTTGAGATAGTGATGTTCGAATATGCTTTTGTTTCTCTAAAATTTATTTAGATGACTATATTCTAAATTTGCATTTTCAGTATTGTTTAGTATATCTTTAAGCTTCATCTTTGAAAACATATTTTTTTATACATAGTCAGTTTTATCTATTTAATTCTTAATATATTTCTCTAAAATTTTATAATATCCACCATTTCTAACGTAAGAGATATCCCCACTTATATTCTTCTCATATTTCGCTGTATGCGTATTTACTTCCTATAGTTCTGCTATGGCATGTTTTGGTCGATATTCCATAATGTATGCAAGGAATCGGTTTGCTTGTTGATCTTGGGATGTTGCTGAGCTTTATAGTCTAAATATCTCCACATTTGATGCTCTTATTTTCTAATGTTTATTTTGTTGTGCGTTTTCCTTACCTTTCCGTTATGTATATTTGTAAGATTTGGCATTCTCTCTTAGTTATATTGCTGTCTTAAATATGTACTTTATTTAATTAACTTATCTATGGATGTAGAGGGTCATTTCAGTTCCTATTTAAATATTTATACATGTTATAGAATTACCATTGTTATAGAATTGCTATAGAATTACAATTCTTTTTCGAATAATTTAACTATCACTCCCAAACAGCAAAAGCATTAAAAAAATTAATACATTTGTAAACAAGAGAAGCATAAACAGAAGAGCCTCCTATTCGCACATGCGTAGATGGGCTCGAACAGATGCATCTTGTAGTTTGATCTCGAAAACCCTAAATGTTAGCCGTGCCAAATGAAACAATATCGAAATAGGCGCAGCAAAATAGTGACACCAACAGATGAATTAACAACCGCTGAAACAACACAGACAAGGTTAGAATCATCATCAACAACAACAACAACAACAACAACAACAACAACAAAAACAGTATCAGAAACATAAACTACAACAATCTAACATGATAACATGAGATAACATGATCAACAGTAATGGTAGCTGAAGCACTGACAATAACATCAGGAAGAGATGTAAAAGCTACGAATATGGATGCAACTCACTGACGAACCACCCATTGACACAGTTCTTCGAAAAGCGAACAATTAGTTGAAGCTTATACGCTCCGACGAAAACTACATTTTAGCCTCTGGTAAAAGTCCCAACTAGATAACCGCATTGAGACTGCCGCAAAGGAGACTTTCGTTGAGAAGGTCAGAAGTTTCTCGTTACCTTAGGGAATACTTTAGTTAGACAACGGGCTAAAACATACCATGCAGTTTGTTTGGTGCTTAGAACGTTACATAAAGACAACAGAAAAATTGAAATTTCAACGCTTTTTATATTTCTACTGCAGAAATTGGGGCAAATTACATCGGCCTCGGTGTTGATCACTTGACTAATTACGCATTTTTTGTCAATTTCATAATGAACTAATAATCAGTATAGATGATTAGCAGAGATAATTGTGGTGAACGGGGAACTAGACTAGTCCTACAAGTCCTAAAACCTTCAGAAAACTGTAGAGACCTACTGAAGCTACGCCTATATATAAGGGCAGAAATAAAATGCTTGGTGTTGATGGCACTGCATTAGCAACAATCTGAAGGAATGTAATGTTCTTCTAATTGAAAAAGAATTTAAAACTTTCACGAGATAAATGATACTCACAGGTTAGAAACGGCGAATGAAATTGTAATATAACACGCATACGAAATCTAAAAGAAAGAATGAAATTATAGAAAAAAAACATAATTTATAAAAAGAAAGATATCGATATATTAATTATAAAACATGCCAAAGATATTTAAGAATTTTGTAGATACAGAGTATTCGGAGATGCGTTGGACAGGAGTTATCATCTATATACTTATGCGAAAACTAAGGTGACATATGAAACTGAAGTGGAAAAATGTTCAAAGCAGTAGGGAAATACAATATCGGGGAACATTCAAGCAGAATCAGCGAGGTCTGGAAGTTTTAAATATCGCAGATCTTTAAGAAACTCATACTGAACTAATGAAAGAGGTGCAAGATCATATACTAATTTCTTTCACGTTAATCTCGAAGTACTTGCGCTCTCCTTTATAGAAACTGCAGCAGGATATGCTTAGTAACGCTTTCGAGACTGACAACAATGGCGGCGATGAGAGTGGTAACTTGTAGACGGATAAAAATCAAGTAATGACAAATAACCTATGTAAGGACGAATTGTTCATATATATATGTATGTATATATACATATATATTTTATATATATATATATACATATATATTATACACACACACAAACACACATACATATGTGTGTGTGTGAGGGTGTGTGTATACATTTACACACACACACATACGAGCATATATATAATTGTGTAATGAACTGGTGATCAGAGTAGCTGATTAGCAGAGATAACTGTGGTGAACGGGGAGCTAGACTGGTCCTACAACTCCTAAAACCTTCAGAAAACTGTAGACACCCACTGAAGTTACGCCTATATATAACGGTAGAAATAAAATGCTATTGTTTTGAGTGTCCCACCCATGAGGGATCAATGCTAGATGTGTCGAAACAATTATCGTAATTAATAATAAATTCTCATATATTCCCTCTTGTGTCGACGCCTCCAAGCGAAGACGTAGGATCGCTCAAAACATATAACGTTTCTAACCTACGCTCTTCCACAGAAAGGAACATGCATCTATACATACGTATATGTACATACTTACATCTATACGTATATATATATATATATATATATAT
>NC_068982.1:119123783-119126944 GCF_001194135.2 Octopus bimaculoides
TTTGAAGAGAATATCATTAAAAAATATCCATTTTCTTGAAAGTTAAGACACATTGAAATGGACTCCGGTGAATTTTCCGAAATTCGCCACCCCGCCCTCTCCTAAAAGTTTCCCCCCCAAATTTTGTACATTCGGAATCTACATGACATCACACATATTCATTTAAAGAAATCCATTTTTCTGAAAGTTATGATCGTCGAATTTCAGCGGGGTGGAGTGGGGGCATAAATTTATAGGTATGCCATTAAAGGCACGGCGAAGTTTACTCCCGTTTACGCGAACGCTGTAGTGGGATATTTAAAACAACGGCTCTACCAAGAAGTAGCGGAAAACTATAGTGCTGAATTTAGAATGTATATTGAAAAGGCATGGAAGAGATACCTTGACGATTGTTTCATAATCTGGAGAGAATTCTAAATTCTCTGGAAGTGTTCCATATCCCCCCGAACAACCTATACCCATCTCTCCAATTTGCAAAGGAGATGAGTAGTACTAAATTACCACTCCTAGAGATAATGGTAATTAAAAAGGACAGCACCATTACCACATATATATACTACAAACACACCGCTACACATCACTACCTGAATTTTTAATTCGTGCCTTCCACCACATACCAAACGCAACATCCCATACTGCCTAGCCAGAAGAATATATATATATGTTTATATGTATGTATGTATGTATGTATGTATGTGTGCATGATTGTGTGTGTTTGTGTGTGTGCATGCGTGTGCGTGTAAATGCGTGTAAATATATGTAAAAACTAAAATATTTTATAGAACAGGCAGACACTCTAACCTAGAATATATGCACAGGTTAGTCGATACAATGGGATCTAATTTATGATTCGTACTTTATGGAATTGAGTCCGAAAGTATTCTTATCTAGGGTTGCAAAATTTAGTCTACTAAAGCGTCTACTATATATTACTATTGACTATTTTATAGTAACGAACGATAAAGTGAACGCCATCGAGATCTGAACTATGTTCCTATAGGAATACAATTAATTCACTGCTCACCGCTAGCATCCCCATCAACTCTTCCACTCCACATATCTTCCTAATGATATTATGAGAATATAAATATTAACAATTATGCTAATATTTTTACATTTGCTTTGTCATCATTTTTCTTAATGCCATATTAATTCTTAATTTTAGTTGTACTTTATCAATGTCAAAAGTTCGAGTAATAATTAACTTGAACAAAAATAAAAACACAGAAAACGCATAGCCTCTCACCCTAATGTAATTACACAACACAACCGTTTTCATATTTGATGAATGAATTGGAACATGAAAAAAAGAAAAATATTAAAATCGTCAAACAGTGACTATAATAGTCAAACGTGTATATAGGAAAATATGGAAATTTACACGCATGTAAACACAGCGTATGACGTGAAAACAACACACACATCATACACATCCAGGAATGTTATGCCCGAGTATTAATTTCAATTATAGAAGGAAGCACTCATATAGAAAAACTTAATGGGTATACTGGAACACAGACACACTCCTTCCTGACACATACATGCATACATACAACCACATGTACAAAGAAAGATGGATGGATGTTTGAATGGTTGGGTAGTTGGTAAGTGATATTACAGAGATAAACAAGCCTCTATATCTCAGGTTAGCAGTACAGTGCTTGAAATTTGCGATATGTTCATAGATATCCTCTTTCGTGTTTTTTTCTAAATGTGTGTGTATGTGTATGTATGTTTGTCTGAGTGTCTGTGCGTGTGTGCGTGTATGCGCGTGGGTGTGTGCGTGTGTGTTCATGTGTGTGTGTGCAGGTGTGTATGTCTAACAGTGGAATAAATTGGTTTTTGGAGGTTTAAGTGAATTGCTACTATGATAGATGGGTAATTAGAGATAGATTTATAAAATACCTATTTGCTTATGCACACACACACCACACACCATACATACACATACAGAGGAGTATATATACGTACGCTTGTCACCTTGTATGATATATTATTGTTTTAATATGTATTGGTATGAATGTAAGTATACAACGATACATATGTATATGTGTATATAAATATACATGCATGTACATCCCCTTTTTCATATATTATATCTTTATTGACGATGGAAATATTATTAATATGTAAAAAAATCATTTTGCATATATATTCTTCGAGTTCGAATGCTTCAAAAACTCCCTACATAATTCCTAACACATATGAGAGTGATATGTTGAAACATATGTGAAATCTAAAGACGATCCAAAACCATCACCTTTTGAATCGGACATACAGGAAAACAACTTTTCGGACACAAAAACTGGGACACTTTAGTATTCTGCCAATCGATCGCCTTGAAATGCCATGGTATTCATTGCCTTCAAAATGATGGAAAGGCACCTAACATTTGAGAGATTCGAACTCACATCGCAACAGAGAAATAATTCAAAACAATTACATCCAACGCTTTAATGAGTCTACCAAATATGCAGGCGCTTATCATTAACTACATATTAAACATATTACTTATGACTTTGCGTGGACATGTATTCATAAGCACACTGTGTTCTATAGTGTGTACGTTTGTAATTGTATTTGCATGTATGTTTTAGAGAGCGAGAGACAGACAGACAGCCAGACTGTTATAGAGTTATTGCAACTATTTAAAACGAACATTTAGCTATATTCACTTTAAAAAATGTTGTCCCTCTATTATACATAGTGATAACAGTCACTTGTCACATAACCATGCCCTCATATGTAGCATACTAATTAATTGTTGGAGGTTAGCTAACAACCTTTTTACTTAGGTTACGTATATTTATCTTCTTAACATTGCCACTTTTGTTGCTTGTAGTCTACTTGAAAACTTTAAACCTCTCACTCTCATTGACGTCGGACGTAGAAGCTGCGTTAATGGAAAATTTGTATCACAGAAATTAATGTACGGAAAGTAAAGAATAAAATTCAGTTTTGCCATCTAAAAATATTTTATTTCAAACATTGGCAAACACATAAAACGCTTTGGTGCGGGACCTTTGTCAATTTTCACGCAATCACAAAGAAACTAAAACATTTTTTTAAGCATTAAATAAAAATTAAATGCTTTCGCTGCATATAAATGTTTACACAGGCACACACACACACACACACACACACACACACACACACACACA
>NC_068982.1:119126954-119130926 GCF_001194135.2 Octopus bimaculoides
CACACACACACACACACATGCACGCGCAGACACGGACAAATACACACACGTACAAACAAAAATATTTGAAAAAAGAGGAATAACGGCAAAATGGAAACAAGGAAAAATGGAGTAGAAGATTATCCATCAGCCAAAATACTGTTTGCTTTTGGCAAACACTAATGCGTGTGCGCGTATGTATATGCGCTCGCGCTCGTGTGTGTGTGTGTGTGTGTGTGTGTGTGTTTGTGTGTGTGTGTGTGCGTGTCTGTGTTTGTGTGTAGATGTATATAAATGGCATGAATAATATGTTTTTAAATATTTATTTGTGCATTACAGGCTAGCAGCTAATTCTAATTGCATTTGGTACGTTCATGTTTCAGTCAACTCGGGTGAGAGATTTGCCATCGTCTTCGGAGTCAAATACATCAACTGCCAAAATAGTTAAAGAAATGAGGATAGTAAGAAGAAAAAAAAAGTAAGGAAAGAAGTGGGTGGGGGGTTATTTGTCGATGTTTATATTTATAGAATTATATCACCTGCTTCAACCGTTAGCCTCAAGCTATTGTTATCTCTTACCATGGTTGGTAAGGTATGGATTCTCTGAATCCGTATCTTAAACTGCAAGTTTATACATATATGCAAATATATATGTATACATATCCTTTTATTCTTTTCTTTTACATATTTTAGTCATTTTGACTGTCACCGTGTTGCAGCACCGCCTTAAAGATTTTTATTTTTTAAGTAAAAAATATCAGCTCCACGACTTAGTCTTTGTCAGCCTAGTACATATTTTCACTTTCCCTTTTGCCGAACCGATAAGTTACGAGGACGTAAACATGTCAGTAGCGGTTATGAAACAATGATAGGGAGACAAACATAGACGCAAAGACATACACACATAAACGCACACACGCACACACACACACGTGTGTGTGTGTGTGTATTATACACCCTTATTAGGTGTATTATCGGGTATCATCAGGAAAAAGTAAGTATATTTTCCGGTCTTGAATTACGAAATAACTAATTTGAGGATTGTGTCTTGAAATGTTAAAATGTACACAACAACTTATTAGGATGCGGAGTTCATGTGATTAGATATTAAACGTTGAAATTTTGCTAATATTCATCGTTGAAATGTTACTAAAACATCACAATGCGTTTGAAAAATATATTTAGAAAAGTTTATCGAAGGAAAATGGGATAACGACAAATGTAACTTATCATGAGGAGTATAGGTTACAAAGAATTAGATTGGGAAATGTAATGAAAGAAGGGATGAAAAGTTTGTTTACATTATACTAAGATAATGTTTTTTAGGAGTAATAAATAGAGAGAAATATTATAATATGGTTATTATTTAGGATTTAAATGGTTTAGGATGTACTTTCCCGTGTTCTAACAAAAAACAATATTAGGTATGTAAAAAATATTAAGCATATAAAATCACTATATTGTATTTACTTAGGAGATGCGAAAATAATTAAAAGCCTGTGTTATAGTTTTGTTATTCCTTTAGGTCATGTTCTGTATTTATTATAATGCATAAGTAGCGTGTGTTCTACAAGAGAAACATGTCTATAAGGTTTAGGGATAATATGGATATATACATGCGCGTGTAGTTTTAAGTTTCATGTGTATATAAATTAAAAGTATCAGCAGTCATTGATGCTGGATTATAAGATATAAAATAAAAGATAAAATGTTCAATTAACAGCATTTATGTAAAAATAGCGGTTGTATTAAAAAAAAAATATAAATTAGTGGTTGTTTAATGGTAATTATATGTATATTCTATTTAACAATGTGATAGGTATTTTAGATTAATAATAAGAGTTTAGGTAATTTTTAAATGGTATAATTACAAACTAAAGGGGACAATTGATTAAATATATACTTATATAATGGTATTAAATATGGCTTTAATGAATAAGTATACTATCATCGTTGATTTAAAATCTTGGTTATATGGGTGTCCTTAATGTTGAACATTTTAAGTGGTGGAGTCCTGAATATGATGCTGAGAACTAATAGACAATTTCTTATTTCAATGTATGTGTATACATGGACGAAAAAATTTGAATTTACCAAGATTATTTTACGAGTGTGATAGAAATATAATGAACCAAGTAGCTATTATATTTTTGCTTCTTCATTTTCATTTAATAAATTTATATATATACATATATATATATATATATATATATATATATATATACATACATACACGACGACTGACTTCTTTCATTTTCCGCCTAACAAATCCACTCACAAGGCTTTCAACGGCACGAGATACCACGCAATGGGACTGAACTTAGACCCATGTAGTTGGGAAACAAGCTTCTTACCACATAGTCACGCCAGCATCTATATACATACATGCATACATACATACATACACACACACACGCACACACACATATATATATATTATATATATATTATATATACACATATAGACAGACAGACAGACAGACAGACAGACAGATAGACAGACAGATAGATAGATAGATAGATAGATACATAGATAGATAGATAGATAGATAGGCAGATAGATAGATAGATAGATGTGTATGTGTGATGTATTTGCTCGCGCTCGTGTACATTCAAATTTGTAGTATAAGATATGGATTTATGAAATCATAGAAAGCTCCTATAAACGACGTGGCTATCAGACCATATAATAATCAAATACAGGGATGTACAATGCAACGTGTCCATCCAGCAGAAATCCAAAAGGACCTAATCAATGAAATTATTTCGCGTGGGGTATACAAACCATAAATTTTCAGGATGTATGAGAGTGAAATATATTTGTTTAACCGCTTGATATTATTATGATAACGGCTGTATAGTATACTATGCACTATATAACGCAATAGTATATTAACTCATTAATGCAAATAAAGAGAGCTAACCCATTCGTTTACCAAAGCAACTACGCATATAAATTATTCCCTTTATATATACAATGTATGGAACCTCGAAATTAGCTTGGTTTGTTCAGCAACTATAAAGATACGCTGTTTCATATGAATGAAGGTGCTAAGTAGAAGCTCAGGGAATTAAGAATCCTTAATATTAAAAAGCAAGAAGGGATAAAGAGTGGAAGTAAAGTAGCTAAAGTAAATATATTAATAATAAAGATCTTAAAAAGTATATGAAATGATATATAACGGAAAAATATACACATATACGCGCAGGAGTGACTGCGTGGTAAGAAACTTGCATCACAACCACATCATTTGGAATCAGCCTGACTCCAAAATGGTTTTATATGCCTTATTTCGGCCTCGGGGATAAAGCTGAAAAAGTGTGACACTGACATTCACATTTAGTATATTAGATTTGTTTCATTTATGGGAAACTGTATTTCAGTTAAAGTGTATTTTGTGTGTGTATGTGTGTGTATGTGTATGAAAATCGCGTGTAAAAACTGGTAGTGCCTGGGAAAAGAAAGCAAAAGATAGCCACAAAGAACTAAGTGATTGTCAAGGGGAGGTAAACCCCTAGCGGATATAGACAAATCGACGATTTCGGATGTTGATGCAGAACATCTTAATTCTTATGAGTGACACTTACCGCGCCTAGTGGTAAACTCAACACCTTTTGTCAGTCTTATAAGAAAACCGTTGGAACTCATACGCTGATTACAAAACGGTAAAATTCTAAACTACAAAAAAATATGAGTGGCTTCTTAGCAATGTAACAACTTAAAGGCAAATTCATAGACATCACTAATATGACAGAGGGTACTAATTAATACCTTCTGTGACTTCAGTTAAATTGGTAATAAGCCACCCATATTAATTTGTATATATATGTAAATTAATATGAATAGCTAGGTGCAATGTGATACCTTAAAGGAAAAATATAAACATCAGTAAACATGACTAAGGGTGTCAAGACATTTATATTTCTGGAAATAAAAGATGAAATGCTCCTAATGCTTTATGAAAAGCACATAAATATATATTTATATATATA
>NC_068982.1:119131010-119134086 GCF_001194135.2 Octopus bimaculoides
ATATATATATATATATATATATAAACATATATATGCTGACAAATGGTAATGATTGTGAAAATAGATGCAATGCTGCGTAATATACTTTTTAATATAGTTGTCATAGAAACGGTCAAACAGGTGAATATTTTTTCGCAATATGTAAATATAGAAACAATGACAATGTACAGTTGTCCAATTTGATGGGGGTTTTTTCTTCTTCTTTTGTGATTTTTATAGGTTTTCGTTATGGTACTGGGTCAGAAATTGCGTATCACAAGTTTGTTAGCTTGCATTGTGGATATGGATAATGGGGGAAACTGAAATACTGGTTCTTGCTAAATGGCATTTAATATTAAGCAAACAGAGAGCGGTGAGGTAGCAGAAACGTAAGCCCACCGGTCAAATTGCTTAGCGGCATCTCATCCGTCTCTACGTTCTGAATTCAAACTCCGCCGAGGTCGCCTTTGCCTTCCATCAATTCGTGTTTGATAAAATAAGTAGCAGTTAAATACCGGGGTCGATGTGATCGACTCGACTCTTCCGCAGACCTGGCTGGTTTTGTGCCAAAACTTGGAACTAATATTAAGAGAACAGAGCCTAGAGGATGTGTGCATGTAGGGTAGACACTAGATATAGCAACAATTGGTTTACGCGGGCTCATACACACATGAAGACACAGATATGTGCATATTCATAAACACACTTACATAGAGAGAAAGACTGATAGATAGAGAATGTGTGTGTGAGAGAGAGAGAGAGAGAGAGAGAGAGAGAGAAAGAAAGAAAGAAAGAAAGAAAGAAAGAAAGAAAGAAAGAAAGACAGAAAGAAAGAAAAAAGACAGGAAGAAAGAAAGCAAGAAAGAATGAAAGCAGATAAGGCGTTACAAAGCTAGCCTATATCATACAATACACAGATATGTGTGTGCATATCCGTGTGTGAATGGATAATTTTACATAAAGAAAATGAGAAAGAATAAGAGAGATATACACATGCATATACGAAAATGTATAATCTTCACAATTCAACAGGTGCATGTGGAACAGCGAAAAGGAAAACAATGACATATCCATTCATTCTTAATAAGTTGTGGCAGATTTGAACGTGAATGTCAGATCACTGTTGTTCAGTATTTTTAATCGTAATCCGAGGTTTCTTCCCTTAGAGCAATGTGTTTTCATAATACATGAAATTCACCTGTGGTAGAGGACTAAGGAAATAAGTAATTTAAACTAATCAGTGTCGAAAGTTTTCGTTATTTAAATCAGCGTCAACTGAATTCTGATGAACTATATATGGTGAAACTCATCTGGCTAGTTTCTCATAAGAAGTTGCCTAAAATGAGTGATGGATCCAACAAACTTTCACACTGAGTTAATGTAATTAAAACATCTAGATAGCGCGCGCGCACACTAATACAGACACATAAATACATACATACATACATACATACAAACGTACATACATAAACATATACAATATGTATTAGTATAACTCTCTATATATACATATTTATTATACATGTTGTATCGATATGCTAGTAATTAATGCGGAGCCTTCAACAGTATGGCTTCATTCACATGACATTCGCAATCTTCTTTAGATTTTAATAAGCTTTTCACTGCTAGCAGTCAGTAGTGTGGAAACGAGATGTATCTGAATAGCGATTCACGTAGTATGACATGTACTCATATACACATACATACATACATACATACATACATACATACATACATACATATATACATACATACACACATACATACGTATGTGTTTGTGTGTTTGTGTGTGTGTGTGTGTGTGTTTGTGTGTTTGTGTGTGTGTGTGTGTGTTTGTGAGAGTCTGTGATAGGATAAACAAGTCTTTGGAAAAGAAAAAAATAAGATCAGCGCTAATGCACATACATACATATATACATACACACACACTCACTCAACACACGAATACATACACACACAATCATATATATATATATATATATATATATATATATATATATATTCACATGAATGCATATGCTTGTGTATTTATGCGAGTATCAAAGACAGTGAATTCCTTCGTATGCTTCTTGCTCTATAATCATAAATTTTCGTTTACAAATATAAGCGTGTCATCGTATACGTCTACCTGCTGACGTTCATGTTTCGGTTTGTGTGTTACTATATACGTATATATATTCACAAATACAAACATATAGATACCCACACACAAAATAGGCGCACAGACGCACACTCACGCACACTAACTCACATACGCACACACAACACACACATACATAGACACACACAAACACAGGCACACATTGATATAAGATGCGCTGGCTTGTTGGTGTGCCAATACACAGGTGCGCAGTAGGTTTACGACGTGTCCTACATATGCACATACTAACCAGTATATTCTCATACACACACATATATACAGGGACAAAGAGAACATAGAGAAGATAGAGCACCCAAGCCAAATACGTATCGGTGTGTTTGTTTGCATGTGCGTGCTTCTGTGTGTTTGTGTGTGTTCATGTGTATGTGATTGCGTGTCTGTGTGTGTGAAATTTACACAGAGTGGAAAACAAAATCAGAAACTTCCGTACACATATGAAAAATATAGAATCTATGCAAATAAACAAATATACGTCGATAGTGTACACATGCGCATACATAAACGCATCAGAGATATGTAGATACATACATATACACACACACATATATATGTGTGTATACATATATATGTATGTGTGTATGTACATATATATATATATATATATATATATATTACAAAAAGCGGACATCTTCACATAGCGAGGCTATGTTGTATGCACACTCGGAAGAATATCAAATACACGCATTTATATATATTTTTTTATAACTAAATTGACCAAAAACACAGTGTCTAATGAGTACCTCATATTCCCCTCCATTTTCTTATTGCTATATACATTTAGGGTAAAATAACCGCCTTTTAACCAAACCCACTTATTGCACTTCGTATAACACTAGTGTAACAATAATTGGGTACACTCCTAGCAGCATATAGGATAGATATTATCCCTTAGTGGGTTGGACCCTCAACCCCTAATTCTCTTGGGTATACATATAT
>NC_068982.1:119134645-119135325 GCF_001194135.2 Octopus bimaculoides
ATATATATATCTTTCAATTACATGCGTTCTTGTCTAGTATGTTTGACGATGTTAGTATGTTGCTCATATTAGAAATCAAAGAATTTAACTATAAATGTGGCACTAAGTGACTATTAGACATTCTGGCTGAATGTAAGATATGTAACCAAACGAAAAAAAAAACGCAAATGAATATCTATGATTGGTGTTAGAGCCCTATGAATCTACAATCGTTGCTGAATAATACCTCTTCCATGGAGTATCATATCTTTCCCTCTCATCAAGGAACATAAGTGAATATTGATGTGTGAGGATAGAGAAATGAGTCAGTTTCATCATCCAGGCTACCGATAAAACTTTGCTTGTCTATGGGACCTACTTTTACAGTGATGTTACATACGCGTAGATCAGTGAATAATTTCACTGGAAAAAGTTATATATATATTTGCAAAGGAACGTCTTTCTCATCGAAGGTCGGCGGTTGTCGTACGCTGAAGACGGGTAAATACCCAGAAACTCGAGTCCGTACGTATCGCAGATTGAGATGGGAAGGATGACTTCCCTTTGAAAATATATACAGGACACAGATGTGTGTTGATAGCCAGCTGGCGGAGATGTTCTCCTGGGGCTGAAAGCAACAGTAACATCCACCCTTAGGGGTCAGCCACATTTAAGTGGCAAATATACTTCACCTTATTTAT
>NC_068982.1:119138338-119144505 GCF_001194135.2 Octopus bimaculoides
TATATATATATATATATATGTATATGTATATATACATATATATATATATACACACACACACACCCACATATTCTTGGGAATAATACAGACACATAAATATCATGTGTGTGCGCGTGTGTGGATTTTTGCGTGTGTCTGTGTGTGTCTACAAATAGCGCTGAGTACGTCATGTAGATAAATATTTCTAGCTCACAAAGTGATGACTCTTGGAGTCGTTACTCCCAATTCCATTACCATATAGAGAGGTCCCTATTCCTTCAGATGCTAGCTATTATTTTAGATTTGAAATCCTTCAGTTTGAAACATGTTTTCTTATCCTTCGATCATATGCTGGACGTCTACTAAATATGACAGATCATAAATGACAAAATGATACACAGCTACCAAAATTACTGGGTGATGTTGATTGACTTATGGTGCTGGTGAGAGTTAAGAAAACCTTGATATACCTCCAAGTAATTTTCTGATTCGGTTGTTGGAAGTTAGATTGGAGAATGCTTCGTTACGAGGGCAGAAATACATCCTTTTCTGATTTCTTGAGTGATATTTTGCGGCTCTCCAGCTACTCAAATTAATTAATCAAGCATAAGCGGCAATTAACTTTTCCACTCTTTTATGGAAGCCCTGTCATCGGTATTCCTGTTTATTTTAGAATTTTCATGTTTCCTGTCGCTAATCTTCCATGCGAAACAGAAAAGGCAGAGCCGTTCTCGTTTTCTCTAGGCACAAGCTGTCGAAGATTTTAACTAACGCTCCTCTCAAGTCGTTTACAAATGCATCATATATTTCTTCTGCATTTGCTTGTTCGAGGTGAAGTAACTTTGTATTTATGAAGTTAGAGAAGCAAGTGGACACGTTGTTCGATCTCGGTGATTTTTGCTGGTTGTAAGCTGTAGGTAATAAATTACTGTATTTCCAGCTATGGTACAAAATGTGAGAGATATTGTTTAAGAAAACATTGTGTGAATTGAAAAGTGTAGATGGGAAAGTGTTCCTTGAGAGTGGCAGAAATGTCTTAGAAATAATATGCTATTTGGTGGAACAAAACAAAATGACCTCTTCGGATGCGGAGCAGACAGGGGTTCTGCTTACTAATTCTCCATAAAGGTGAACTTTGTTACAACATAATAGTGGAATACGACATTTTCAGACTTTCGTTGTTGAGGTTAATTTTAAAGTTGTTCTCATTAATTCTTCTTCGAGGTTTCTGATTATAGATGATTCTTAACTGCATTCGCAGATAAATTAAATCACATGAATATTACAAACTGACAATTTTCCCGTAACGCTAAAAAATTATATAGTGGCCTATGTTTCAGTATGCGTGCTTGTATTGGCTAATTATTCTGTCCGTCATTCCATTCATTAGCTTTCATCTTTATTTTTAATGGCTGTAAAACTATCACCAGTAGCCAAAAAGTGAAGTGTATAACCGTTAAAGTTGCTTGTTCTCCTTTTGATTTGGATGCCATTTTAATGTATCTCATTCACATTTTATATTTGCTTCATTATGGCTCGACATTCTGAAAGATATTTTTGAATCTGCTTCACCATCCAATATAGGTCAGTCTTGACCATGTGTGAGACTATGTATGTTTGTTAGTGTGTACGTATATGTATTATTTGTACATTTTATAGGTTTTCTACCTATAAAACACTTGTGTTGGTTGTATTTTATGTCAATTTTATTATCATATATCTAATGATTTGAATAATCAATCAATCGTTTAATTAATTAGTCAACTGAATGCTTTATGGAAGTCCTTTTCTCACACCCTGCAAAACTATCCATGGCTGTCCATGAATGTAGTTTTCGTGGATCAAGAAGCTTCTCAAATCATTAATTCATAAAACAGTAAGACGATAGCAATGAAATTAATCTTCATCATGCCCTTGTGATTTTTACTCTCATAATAAACCTTTCAGCTGGTAAAATTTGTGATTCAGTATTTTTAACATAACCTTTCACTTTAATGATCTTGACAAACACAGCTGCATATATACATCTACGAGTTATGAGTGTGTGTATATGTGTGTGCGTGTGTAGTCGTGTGCATTCGTGTGTCCATGTGTGTATTTATATGCATGTTTTATGGTGTTATGTATAATGGCAGTTGAAATTATGCTGTCGTACACATCTATGAAAGAAGGAAAACAAATCCTATATTTTTTTCAGTAGTTTCGCATTCCTTTTAATAAATGTACCGAGTTGTTTTGAATAAATAAAATTATGCGATCAAATTTAATGTTTTGTTAATGATATTGTATATAAGCTCGCATATTTTATTCTACGTCATTTCATAGACATAGAAGTATATATTTTAAAGTACAGTACCTTACGAGTTACTTTATTCATGTTGCATTTGTAATTCGAGTTCCAGTATTGAGTTACACAATGTAGCTACTAGAAATGCATCTATAGGGACACAAATAGAACTAGAAACTTTAGATTTGACTCGTTTATTCTATGTATCTACTTAAATGTTTCACAAATTATGCATCTGTATCCAAGCATAAATGTTTTCAGCATTCGCATTTCTTGTTACTTAACGGGAGATCTGCCCTGGTCTAGTAGAACTATTATGTATCTCTATCACTTGCTCTGAAATTGAAGTTTCATGAAGGAATGTGCATGTACGCATCTATGAGTGTGTGTGTCTGTGTGTGTGTGTGTGTGTGTGTACCTTAGGTTTTTGTCTTTCGAACGGGCAAACGTCACTCTTCAAGAAATGCAGGTGATCATGAATATCGGATTTCCTTGGAGATATTCTTCTCCTTCTTAGCTTCTAAGAGCTAACATATATGATACTTCTTGCTTTGATTACTAGGGTGTTGATTTAATTTAGTTTAGACTGCAAGATAATGCCGTCGGATTTATATCGATTAACCACTATGTAAAACTATACAATCCTTCATCGTGGATTTCAGAAAAGTCTTTCACAAGTCTTTCAGAGATTGAATTTGCTTTGTAAAAGATAGATAGTATTTATATTTGACCGAAAACCTCGGCTATTCTGTAATATAACATGAAAATTTATAGCGTTAGATGTGTCAAGGATTACATACATTCACGAATAAAAACGTATAAAAGTGTAAACACACAAATATTTGAAAATTTTTATTTATGTGTTTCAGCCAAGTGGCTGCGGTCATGCTGGTGCACCACCGTGAGGTGCACCAGCATGTTTATTTCACTGTTTACATTTCCATATATACCCATATGTGTATATTTCTCTGTATCCAATTTTTTTTTATCTGTATTTTCTGTCCTTCTTTAACTTTCCTTTCGTTTCAATTTGTAATCCTCGTTTACCACGTATACATTAACTAATGATTTTTTTTCTTATTGCTTATTGCATTAGATTTGTTTCTTACAATAACAGTTAAAATCTACCAGCTATTTCTTTCTCCTTTCGTCCTTGCATTGATTATTTGTCTCTCGTTTTCTTACATTAACATCAACGTTTCTCTATTATTTACACAATTTTTTCCTTGATATTTTTAACATTATACGCTGAGTTTTCCGCAGTAGGAATTCAAAGCATAATTATCTTATAACAATAGTTTTGATACATATTATTTTCTCTAAATCTATCATCCTTTACAGAATCAACAAAGGAGTCACAATGCAATTGCTATCCACTTCTAGCAAGAGTAAGGAAAGCATCTTCAAATAACATTCTCTAACCTTACAAAACATACTATAGGTAATGTGATCCTGGATATGCTATCACGAAAAGACAAGATCTTCATAGCTGAAACGCCTTTGATATAAACACTTCCTAATTAGAGCTGAAATCTAAATACATACCCCCACTGATAATGAATTAAAGAGGTCATTTTTAAGTGGTTGAATTAGTAGCCAAACACATTTGCATCGGAGATTATCGCTTTTAAAAAGACATTGATCCAGTATTATCCAGAATCTGTAACAATGTGGTGGTAATATTAATGCTACAGTGTGAATTTAGCAAAAGGTTCACTTGGGACTGAAATACGACTTGCTTTAATGTAGTGGCACATTTTCCACTGTGGGGGACATAATACTAATTTGTGTTTTGATATAAGAAATTCTGCATTAGAACAATCCCATTTATGCATGATTTGTGTTCCAGCATGGTTAATTAATTACAGTAATCAATGAAACAATAAGCTAGTAGCATGTTGTTTCTATTTGATGTATCATTACCCCTTAAAAGTGATATAATTCATATCTCTAACCCCAGATATTACCTAGCTCTATATCAGAACACCTAAATATTGATTTGAAATTTTGGAACAATGCTAGCAATTTTGGGGCAAGGTAAAAGTCGATTACATCGACCTCAGTACACAAATGGCACTTATTTCATAGACTCCGAAAGGATGAAAGGCAAAGTCAACCTCGGTGGAGCATGATCTCAGAACGGGAAGACGGACGAAATACCGCTAAGCATATCGCCCGGCGTGCTAACGATTCTGACACGTCACCGCCTTAGAATACCTAAATATTCTTTTCTACTCGAGGCACAAGGCCCGAAATTTTAGGGGAGGGGCCAGTTGATTAGATAGACCCCAGTAAACAACAGATACTTAATTTATCGACCCCGAAATGATGTAAGGCAAAGTAGACATCGGTGGAATTTGAACTCAGAATATAAAGACAGGAGAAATACCGCTAAGCATTTCACCCGGCATGCTAACGCTTCTGCCAGGTCACCGCCTTTAGAACATCTAAATATTGAAATGTATTTTACTATGTTCTAAGAAAATATATGGAAATAACTACTGGTATTGCTTTGCTGTTCTTGTAATTATTGCTGTATAGCTGCCGTCAGCATTAATTAACCAGAACTATCTCATATAATTAGACCAATAAATGCATTAATTTCCATTGTTTAACTGGTGTTCCAGACGCAACAATGAAGTCTTATTTTCTTTTTACTGACGCTGATTTATATTATGTCAAACTTATCAAATACGTCGTTTTATTTTGAATTCACTTGAGTAGGATTTCAGAACGGTTATGCTGTTACTTCTAGGAGGTCAATCAATCATATAGTGATGCCGATGTTTGCCCGGTGTACAAACGATTTAGAATGTCTCTTCTTCATCGACTTCATGTGGAAAAAGAGGTTCTTGTCATGATGTTCGCAGGCACACTCAGATCTGTGAAATTGATACTCATAACAATCTTAAATCCCTTTCCCAGGGAGGGAATTTAAGACAGTCGATTTTCCAGGGAAGAATAGGAATAGGCGAACAAATGCATTATTTGTATCTAACTTCTCTTAATATATTAATAGTATTTATAAAGTAGCGAGTTTGCAAAATCGTTAGCACGCCCGCAAAAATTCTTAACCGCATTTTGTGTGTCGCTACGTTCTGAGTTCATATTCCGCCGATGTCGACTTCGCCTTTCATCCTTTCGGGATTGATACAATAAGTACCAGTTGATCACTGTACTCGCTCTAATCGGCTTAGCTCTCTCTCAAAATTGTTGGCCTTGTGCCAACATATGAAACCAATATATTATGAGTATTTACCAAGAAGATATATAATAAAACTTAAAGATATATTGCAAAGGATTCATTCCCCAAATTAACATCAAAGTAAATACGTTTTCTGAATTTTTGTTGCTATCTTTATTAAATTTCCTCATAGCAATATAAACATGCATCTAAACATTCAACGATTTTGATAACAAGATAGTATATGTATCGGAAAGAATTTATTATATGAAAAGTAACACAAAAGAAGCGAAGAACAAAGAAGAGAAAAATAAATAAAGATTGTGACAGTTGGGAATTGAACCGAAAAACCTGTCTTGCTACTAGCGTTGTTCCATATGCTTAGCTAATTTACGATGCCATAAATTTGTTCATTCACGGTTATGAGGTTTCGTTTTCTTGACATAGATTGCTACTAATTTAAAACATTGCGCTAACAGTTTGCTTTTAGTATTTCATACTCTTTCTATTATTATTTATCAATATTCTTGCAATGAAATATCGATAGACTAGTTTCAGATTTCCACACTAGATTAATAATCCTGATATCTCAAGCTATTTTACGATTAAGATACATATTCCCAGATTGAATATATATAACATTATTCAACGAAATAAAGCCATCGACTAAAAATATCAAACACACACACACAAATGTATGTATACAGTATATATATA
>NC_068982.1:119144574-119150417 GCF_001194135.2 Octopus bimaculoides
ATATATATATATATATACACTGAGAGATATAAACTATAAAAATATAGATAAATATCTAATAAATTCAAAGGAAACTATTAAATTTTGCTCGGAAAATCTAAATACTCAAATCAATTATGCATAAACTTATTAAGTTAGAAATTCTATTAAAACTAGCTGTTAGCATATTGGCAATTCACATGGAGATGAATCAGTATATACTGATTCGACTTCCCTTGACAGTATTTGTTCGTTCTCTATATTATTCATTGCCCTACACACACACATGCATGTTTGTGTGAGAGAAAGAGAATGGGAGAGTAGTCATTATCAAAATAATAACGTTAGGGTTTCGGAAAATACAAATAAAAATGAGAGTAAAATGAAGAGAATATAAAATTTGTTTATAATGTATATTCCAAAATTGCTTTAGTTTGACAGATTTATGAAACAGACTGAGAAATTTGAGTGAAAAACAATTGTTTTAATAAAGGAAGAAACCATGCTGAAATAAAGCAATGTGGTAAATATGAAAGAAAGTAGGTGTGAGTTTAATAAAATCGTTGTTCTAGGGGAAAAGGAACATCTTTGTGTAATGAGAAACTGCTAACATTATGTAGGTAAAATTTTGAAATCGTGATTTAAGATACGGAAATGTGGACGAGCTACTGCAACAAAGCCATATAGCTACAGGATGACTTGAAATTAGAGCAAATGTGTTGGAAATTTTCTAGATATACGGAGATTGAAGTTGAACAATAATAATAATTCCAATTACGAAATACAAAAACAATGTTATTCTATCTATAAAATGTTAAATCTATTTAGCCATATTTAGTTTACGATAATTTGATTGTTTCAAACTTTTGCACAAGGCCAGTAATTTTAAGAGGAGGGAATCTAATCAATTTCATTGAATTCATTACTTGGTTGTTACTTCTTTTCGTCGCAACAAGAAAGGCAAAGGTGAACTCAGCAGAATTCAAATTCGTAACGGAAAAACTTGAAAGAAACGCTCTTAAGTACTTTTTACGCATAGGCTAACCACTTAGACCGCTCGGAAACACAATTCTAATAAAACATATTTCTAGTTTAGACACAAGGTCTAAAATTTTTCATTAGGGTTTCCCATGTCTTGCGGGGAATTTATATGAATTTATATGAGTCTTTAGGCATTCGCACCAACACCAATGTATCTGGCGCTTGAAAGGTGTTTGGTGCCAAAGATCACACCCTCGCTCTCTCTAAATCCTGCTTTCGTGATAGGAGGTACATCAAGTTTGGTGTCGATGTGGTTGCTTCTTGCTGTTGAGAGAGTTTTCTTTTGGTAGGTTGTTGCAATTGAGGTAGTGTTGGTGGTGCAGTTTGTGACTGTGGTGCTAGGGAGGTTGTTGATGCTGTAGGTGTCTCTGTGGAAGTTTTGGGTGTATTTTCTATGGGGTTTTTTTTTTGTATGTTGATGCAATTATTTTTATTTTTTTACGATATTTTTGAACTTTTGGCGTCTGCCCCTTCATTTTTGCTGTGTGTTGTCAATGAATCTGAGTCTGTGGAATCACGGTGTTGGTCGATGGGGTTTGAAGTAGACAGATAGAGGGAGGGACTGGGAGAAATTCGTTGAGGGAACCCTTGGGTGCTACGTGTGTTCTTATGTATTGTCTCTTTTGTTGCTGGTCTTGCTGAAGCTGCTTGTGTTGCTGCCGTGCCTGGTGTTGCTGCTGTGACTGACATCGATGCTGCTCCTGGGGCAGCTGTTGTTACTGGGGCTGCTGTTGATGTTGGTGTTGGTGATTTTCCTTTGTTCATTGGTTTTATTGTTCTTGCTGATGATGGCAAATCTGCCTTAGATGAATTTGAACTCAGAACGGTGCGACGGGCGAAATACTGCTAAGTATTTCGTCCAGCGTGCAAAAGATTCTGCCTGTTCACCGCCTTAATAATAATAATAATAATAATAATAATAATAATAATAATAATAATAATCCTTTCTACTCTGGGTAGAAGGCGTGAAATTATGGGGGAGGGGGCAGTGAATTAGATTGACCCAGTAAGCAACTGGTACTTAATTTGTCGACCCCGAAAGAATGAAAAGTAAAGTCGACCTCGTCGGAATTTGAACTCAGTGGTTAATAGCAGACGAAATACGACTAAACATTTCGCCCGGTATGCTAACGATTTTTCCAGCTTGCCGCCTTCATAAAATTGCGTAACTAAAGAAAAAATTAAATAAGAAATGACACAAAAAAAAGAAAAAAAGATAAAAGCATGGAAGGAAAAGAAAATGTACGGTCAGTTTGCAAGAGATGTGCACGAACACCAAGACAGACGCAGAGGACCGGTGGCTGTGGATGAGGAAGAGTGATCTGAAGATAGATTTAGAAGCTCCCAAATGGGCAACTCAGGAACAGGCGTTAAGGATTAATTATATGTGCAGAACAGACAACACTACCGACAGTGACAAATGCAGAATGTGTGGTAAGAGGGGTGAAATGGTATGGCACATCGTTAGCAAATGCCCGAAATTAGCACAACGCGAATGCAAAAGACGTCATGACAATGTGGCAAGAATGAACTATTGGGAACTCTGTGGAAATCCAGGCCTACAAAGTGCAAAGACGTGGTATGAGAAGACCCCAGAAGGAGCCACCGAAAATAAGAATTGCAAAATCCTGTGGGATACAAGATCCAGTGCAATCACCTAACCAGACATCGAAGCCGGACATTGTTGTGGTGAATAAAAACGAAAGAACGTGCATGATAATCGACACATCATGCAGCGGTGACAACAGGATCAATGTGAAAGAAGAAAAAAATAAATAACTATGATGATTTGAAGGGGGAAATACGAAGGTTGTGGTCAACGAGAAGAGTAGACGTAATACCAGTAGTAATTGGAACACTTAGAAGTATCGGCACACAGAGACCAACATGGCTGAAAAAGATCGGTGCAAGCGTAAATGTAGAACACCTACAAAAATCAGCATTACTTGGAACTGCAAGAATTCTTCGCAAGTGTCTTGAAGCATGACCAGTAGAACATGTGTCACCTTAGTCTGCTGGCTGTGGACAGCTGACACTTCCCATCATAATATAAGCTGTGAGATATAATATAATAATAATATAAGATGTATATAAGTAATATAAGCTGTGTGATTTAATATAATAATAATAATAATAATAATAATAGGTAGAAGGCCCAAAATTTTGTAGGAGGGGGCTAGTCGATTAGATCGACACCAGTAAGCAACTTGTACTTAATTTATCGACCCCGAAAGGATAAAACGCAACGTTGACCTCCGGGGAATTTGAACACGGAACGTAAAGACAAACGAAATATCGCTAAGCATTTCGCCCGGCGTGCTAACGTTTCAGCCACCTCACCGCCTTGATAATACTAATAATAACAATAAATGAAGAAATGGATAACAAGATCAGAAATATTATTATTATTATTATTATTATTATTATTATTATTATTGTTATTGTTATTATTATTATTATTGTTATTATAACAATAATGATAATAATAAATGCAAGAAATGGCCAACAAATACAAGGCTTACTATCAAGTTTTAATCAATTCAGTGATGACATGAGGATACAATTTGGCCTCGATAAATGTGCAAAAGCTACCTTTATCAAAGTATAAGTGACAGAAACATCTAACGTTAATCTTGACCAGCAGAATGTCATAAAAGTGTTAGAAGAACCGACGGAGAGCTTCAAACATCTAGGTATATTTGAAGGTGATTGAATAAAACATTCAATTATGAGGGAAAGGAACAGAAGAGAATGTTATCGCAGGGTAAGGGCAATACTCAAGTGAGAACTGAACGAAAGGAACAGGATTGAAGCGATAAATATTTTAGCCATACCGGCCTTGACTTACAATCTCAATATCATTAACTGGTCAATACTGAAATACGTAATCTTGACAGAAAAATACGAAAATTGTTGACAATGCATAGAATGTAGCACCCTAAGGCAGATACAGAACGATATTACCTACCAAGAAAACAGTGGCGGTGGACTTTTATAAGTGGAATTAACAACGAAGATTTCCACAATTGGCCTAAGCACCTACTTGAAAAAGTCTGATGACTGGTCGTTAAAACTTTCTTAAAGCCTGAAAACAAGTGAGCATCATACTCAGCAAGAAAACAGGCAAAGGATTATATAAGTAAATTCCAACTACAACAAATCTCAGACTTAGACGTAGTGGAAACAAGCACAGAAAAAGCTAAGCGTATGAAAACCTGTGCTAAAACTGCTGCCTTATACATTCTTAGTGGTAAATGGCAAATGCCCAATGAGACCTAAAAGTGCCGATGTTGACATAGCCCTTACCCATCAATGATTAGTATCTTCTGGTTTAAAATCAGAAACAGAAGGGTTTATCATAGAAGCCCAAGATCAATGCCTACCTACGACAAACTACCAGGCCAACATATTAAAGAACGACAGTTGCCCAACATGTTGTGTATGTAAACAACAAAATGAAACCATTGATCATTTTGTGTCTATGCGCTGTCTTCTTGCGCCTACAGAGTATCTCAACAGCAATGATAGAGCGGCACAGTATATTCACTTGATAATTTTCAAGAACCTGGATCTGCCACGTGATAAAAACTGGTGGGAATACAAACAACGTCCAGTGCTTGAAAATGATCACATCTGACTCTTCTGGAACTTCACCATTCAAACTGACAGAAAGATAGATGCAAATGAGCCAGACATTATAGTGAAAGACTTCAGACAAAAATCATGCCTCCTCATTGATATGACTGTCCCAATCGACATAAATGTATCTGTCACGACCTACCAAAAACTGAGCAAATATAAAAATCTTGAAATAGAAATCGGCACAATGTGGAACCTGAAGCCGAAGACAATACCTGTTGTCATATATTTAAAAGATAGTGCCCATATCCTATGTAAAATACTGTCTACGTAAACCCAAATTTTAAAACAAACTTATTATTTTCTTCAACTTTACTAAAGATGATTTTTTTTGTATGTCCGAACATAAAAAGACTAGTGTTCTTAGAATAAAAAGAATGGTGGTGGTGTGGTGGTGGAGGAAGGACAAGCTGAAGAGTAACCTTTCTGCAAGCAAAATACCTCAGAGCACCTCTGAGCAAACAGCCTTGAAACACACAAAATGGCGATCGTGTCAAAATGGTATCAAAAACTTTGTTGCAACCATCAATAACAGGCTTAGAGGTGCAAAGTGAAAGAAAAAAGCGGATGCATATATACCACCTGCACTGACACGTAATCCTCATATTTGCAACATATGTGGGCTTCTTTGCAAATCGTTGGTGCGACTGAAATGTCACATTCGACTTAAGCATTTGCACTGACAAAGAAAAAGTAGGTTGTCAGCCTACCAGGTGTTTGAGTACCTGGAATTGCGCATAATATCACTACTGGATAGCACAAGGTGGACGCCCTTCATAATGCTCTCTCCTACGTTCATAGCATAATATACTATAACTACTTATATATAGAATAAGCAAAAGTTTATATCATGTGTTCCCTTTCTTCGTTTCGCAACTCTGGTTGTATGAAACACAATTGGTGTTTTTAATATATTGCAATAAGATGTCCCCTGATGATCTGTTGCGGTTAAGCATCCAATTGCACTCGATATATACAATAAAGAGTTGCCGAACTACCACAAGATGAAACGTAGGAAAAAATTCGATAAACTTGTGCTTAAGTTAATTTATCCTACATTCGTTCTGCATACCATAAGCAGTAATACATCAAAGTATAGTAGTAACCAAACACTATAATGCTGGAAAGGTATGCGTGTGTGCCTGTGTGTATGTATGCATATATTTATATATGTGTATATATAT
>NC_068982.1:119150576-119153141 GCF_001194135.2 Octopus bimaculoides
TATATATATATATATATATATATATATATATATGTATGTATGTATGTATGCATGTATGTATGTATGTGATGCTTCAGATTTCTTCTCGTCAGCTTACACCAACAAGGAGTTTGTTAGCAAGGAGCTACTCGAAAAACCCGCGCAGTAGAGTCGACGCTAGAACAAAACGGGCTTAAAGCGAGCGTCTTAACCACATTGCCATATCTCGTTATGTTCTCGTTAGAAGTATAGTTAATCATGTTGACGCTATGTGACTGAAAGACTGTCATGTGATAATGAATAAATTGAATTGAAGCTACGTAACACAACAATGAAATGGAATATCAAGCGTTGATTACTATCCTATATCATAGTTCATATAACAACAATCAGCTTCTCATTTAATCTATCACGAGTACCATGTCTACTATCTTACAATATATTCTTATTTTAAAGTTGCAATAATTTTGTTACTTTTACAGCATAATTTTCAAGTAATTGATGTTATTAAGTATGGGTATAAGAGTATCTCGGTTCTAGACTTTTAGTCATACTCAGTCTTTCAAGTCTGTTAATGACATATGTGAGACCCTAAAGTATGCACATTTAGCAAGTAGAAAAGTCCACCAAGTTATTTTCCATCAGCTATTTCGTTGATAAATGTAATCACTGTCACTACATTCCTTCTATTTCTATATATGTACAGTTTTAAAATCTTATCACTGATTAGAGACAAGGTTATTAATACGGTAAAATGCCTGTCACTTTACAGATATCTATTCTCAGTCGTCGTCTACATTATATTGCCGAAACTTCAATTAATTGATTTTATTGGATTCGTCTCCTTTCTTTGTGCTCCGATATTTAGAGATGTCTGGAGAGTTTTGTCTACTGACAGCTTGAACAATATCAGTTATTCGATGTTTTTAATTTCAATATGTTATATATGTCAAACCCTATCCTATACGGATATGTTTTTTTTTTCTTGTGAAAATGAATGAAGACAGTACGATCATTATCAAAAATGTAGTTACTAAAAGTAAAAATACACTAATTCTAATAGTATAAGTCAAGTAAAATTTGGTGGAATATTAATTACAAAGAGGCAATTTTAGTGTTTTTCTTAGATCCTTCATGCAGTAAGCACCAATAGAGAAGATGCTTTCTCTCGTTATCATTATGAAGGAGAATTGGCTAGGAAACAGAAAGCAAAAAAGAAAATAAATCTAATAAACATGCCACAATATTATGCCTTAAGGGAAAGACCGTTAATGCTGGCATCAACTTCTGTTCCTGCACCAGAGTGATTGTTGGAAAGCTGTCCTGAGCACAAGCCAAATAGGTTTTAAAACGTAACTCACGCTCCAATAGACGCTGGAGCGTCAGCACCTTCATTCGACCATTTATTTTTAAGAAGCCAGGTTCTATCGACAAAAATATTTCCCAAAAATAAGTTAAGTATAAACATGAGACCAATACACTTTGGTATACGTGAGCATATATTTTCTGTATGTCTACATACACTTAAATCTAAATAAAGATATCTGTGTGAACAAACACACACACACATACACACACACTCACATGTACATATAGTTCAAGTTTATAGGAAAACAAAGACGAAGACAGGTGTAGGAACAACAAGCAAATGTATTAGTTTGACGCTCGGGAAAAATGGAAAAGTCTTTTTACATTTCGAGCCTATTCTATTAGACAGAAAGGAATAAGAGGAAATAAATAGTTCAGTGGTCCAGCATGGCGATAATTGGAGAAAAAGTGGCTGAATAAAGGGAGATAATAATACGGTAATAATAATGAAAATTAGGGGAGATAATTCATGGTCATCCCAACAAGACGAGGTGCGCTTACGTTTATGTGTATGTGAGAATGGTGTGTGTGAGTGTTTTAGTGCGTATGCATGAATGGGGACGAGTGAGTTTGGCGTGTGTTCGTGTGTGACGCGTGTGTGTGTGTGTGTGTTGTGTGCAGCAGTTGATGTGTGCTTTTTCACATGGTGTGTGCACATGTGTATGTGTGTGTGTGTTCCACTGAGACCAAATAGTGTGCATTTATATAGTGTCTGTGTGCGGATGAAAAGTATCTTTGTCAATGTATGTTGGGTGTGTTTATGCGTGTGTGCGCGTGTGTGTGTGCGTGTGCGTGTGCGTGTTTGTGTATGTCTATGTGTGTGTGTGGATAAAATCGTTCAGTTGTTCTTAAGTCCGAAAAAAATGCATGGTATTTTATATGTTTTAAGCAACAATATTTTATGTCGGCAAGGCGGAGAAATAGCAGAATCCTTAGCACGTTGGATGAAATGATTAGCGGTATTTCATCCGTCTTCATGTTCTGAGTTCAAATTCCGACGAGGGTAACTTTGTATTTCATTCTTTCAGGGACGAAAACATACGGAACACAATCAGTTGACTACTGAAGTCGATGTAATCGATTTACCACCTTCCTCAAAATCCTTGGCCTTGTACCAAAACCTAAGATCAATAGTCGTTGAAATCAAAAGTCTTTGCTTAGGTCTAGCCATAACCATTGACTACATTATATATATATATGTGTGTGTGTGTGTGTGTG
>NC_068982.1:119153449-119153819 GCF_001194135.2 Octopus bimaculoides
ATATATATATATATATATATATATATATATATACGACCATAGGTGTGCGTATACGCGTGTATCTAGTTGCATGTATTTGCCATATACTTGGAAGTTAGTGCGTGAGCCTGTATGTATATGTCTTCCTCTCTTTCTCGTCCCACCATACCCACCTTCCCCTCTCTCACATCCACCTTCCCTCTCTTATACCCACCTTCTCTCCTCTCTTCCTCTCTTTCTCTCCCCTCCTATACCCACCTTCCCCACTCTTACATCCACCTTCCCCTTCCCCCTTCATCGTCAACACCCCCTCATAAGCTCATCCCACCGCACCCCAACACACTCCTACTCTACCTTCCCACTCCACCTCATCCAATTCCTTACACCCACC
>NC_068982.1:119154812-119162916 GCF_001194135.2 Octopus bimaculoides
TATATATATATATATATATATATGTAGCAGAGTAAGCACATAAATTCGAAACAAGGTGGACAAAATAGTACTCGAATACCAGAGGTAGAGTAATATGCATTATTAAAAAGCAGCAAAAATATCACAAGAAACTGTTACTCAGAATTTCACGTTCCCGTTCGTCGGACAGTTCTGTATAGAAAGGAACAAATATACGGTTATAAGAAAACATACGCAATTAGTTTAATGGATACACATTCGAAAATGGTTTTCTTTCACTGGTCCGTTCAACTAACGGTCTTTACAGTAACCGGTTACATGCAATGAACAAATTTCGGTATAAAATCATCTTATAAAATCGAAGGAAACCTTAGCCTAAATACCCAGTGTAAATCATTATTTGTAAAATATTAATCAATACATTAAAAGTTATATCCGTTGATATATGAACTTTTTTTTTGCGAACAAGGAAATAAACAAATGGAAGACAAGACAAGGAACATAAAGAACGACCCGTCATCAGTTGTCTGCTTTTGTTTTACTCCGAATTTCGAGCAATTCACGACAAGATACACCTTCAACAAAACAGTTGCTCCCGCAAAGCACATTAAATAAAATTTGGGATTTTACAGAGGGTGAAAGTTGTGAAAGTTGTTGACAAAAACAGGACAGTTTAATGAAACATGAAGGGCTGCTAAGCCTAAAGTTGTGAAGTGGTGAACGCTGGAAGAACAAGCTCTGACAGGAGACAGAGGAGAAAGTGTTTGTGGCTGAACTGAAGGAATGAAAAAAACTCAAGTTCAGAAAAAAGAAAGATGGCTTATGGTCACGTGTGATCAACGAGACACTAAACATACAAACGCATGTGCATAGCAACATACTTATACATAAATATATATACAAATGCACATATATATATATAAATAAATGTACGCACACATATGCACGCGCAGAAAATCTCCTGACGTATGCTTATACAGGTTAATTGTTAGAGGCGAAAGAAAAGGAAGGGAAAAATCAGAAAATATTAAGCATGGTTGGGACGTAGAAAACAGTGGAGGAGAAGAAATAAAAGAATGAGAAAGAGAAGACTAACGAGACAAAGCGGGGAAATAGACAGGGGCAGAGAATGACATTATGACGCTCGAAAGTAACCGACGGTAATTAGATACTTCATATAGCTTGCGCAACGAACACATAAAAACGCACATAGAAAATTACATGTATATCTACATAAGTGCAAATATACATACAAATATACACACAAATAGATACGCATACAAATATACAAAAATATGTACATGCTCACATATATAAAAGTATACACACATATGCATATACATCTGTATATGTATGCATATACATATATATATATACACACATACACGCACGCATAGTATAAGCACACACACTCATACATGCATATACATACACATACATACCTACAATACATGCATATACATAAACATATAGGGACACATATACGTCATAACGTATATGTGCGAACTACATTAAAAAACTGTCCGGTGTCTATAATATTAAAATGTAAAAATAAGGAAATTGTACATTAATTTGATATAACATAATTAAATACAAGAGTAAACAATAAAAATAAACCGCTGTGAAGCCTAAGCTTAAATTTGTGAAACAGTCTTAGGGTTTCTTTAAAATGAATTTGAAATATACACTAGCGTTTCCACGCAAAATAACTATAGCGTGTAATGTCAAATTCAAATGCGATAGCCAAATATATATATATATATATATATATATATATATATATATGCTTTCTCTGATGAGAAGGTTACAATTTTAATATCAAAGATCCCTATGGATCACACAGGTTGTAATCCTTCGAAACATATGTAGGAATAAAGTATGCAATTATAACATGCGTTTTCTCCATTCCTTAAATTCTTATATATATATACATGTGTGTGTATGCAATATACAGACACAAAGGTATGCATATGTAGGCAGGTAGTTAGGTAGGGAGGGAAGGAGGGACGGACGGACGGACAGACGGACAGACGGAGATTGGCAGATAGATAATAGGCAGTCATGTACGCATGTCTATAAGCATTCTATCTAGTCGACAATAAATTTCGTCAAAGATGCCTACTTTTTTCTTCATTTTCCTCCTTTAGCTCTGTATTCGATCACACATAATCATCTACCCATTGTTGTCATATTAATAGTATGTGCATTAAGTGACAAATCACCACGAATTATGTCCACTACTAAAATACTGATTAGAACTGCGAGCTCACCTGAACCTGTTATCTTGGTCGCTATATTTTATGAATATTTCCCACTGTAACTTACGTGTTCCTTTTTCCATCACCGTTGTCACTTCCACTTAAGTGGTATCTTGTCTAAGAATATTATAATAAACACGGATTCTATACAGGATTAATATTTCCTTTACAAATGCGCAATTGGTTACATAATCCGGCTTCCTTTCTCTGGAGAAATTCATGTTGCCTCTCCTCTATGATGTCAAATATTCCGAAATCACGTAGAATTTCATTTAAAATTCCATCGTAAAGAGTTGTTGAAAGTTTTTTGCTAATTGGAGGTATATGAAATTAATCTTTGAATAATTAAACAGCTATTTCACTGCCTAATTTTATTACTTTTGTAACGATTCTCTGTAAACGAAAAACAAACTTGTGAGTCAGCATATCAGTTTACAATTAGAACGGGATCCGTTTTTGTCTCGTGTGTTAAGTCACACTCACAGTCCTTGTAATGATATTCATCGCTACTCTACATCTTTCCCTGAGTATAGAACATAAAAAACTTTTTTTTCAACACTGTCCCCAACCTGCCATAGGAACGGAAATGTGTGATGCCATTTTACTAGATTTGGGGAAATATTTAAGATTGCATTGAGGTCCGATATTGACTGTCAGTGCGTTTAGACTCATTTAATATTTCCTTCTGGCAAATGGTGGTTGTTGTATTGGGTGTACTGCCACACCCAATGCTACCCAATTTCAAACAGGGGTATAACAAATTTTTTCCTAGCACACCTGGAATACACGCCCTTGCTTTTGTGTATTTATCGAATATTTTGTTTCTCCTCTTGGAAATCTATAGCTTTCACATATTTCATTGTTGTGGGACTTAGTCACATAACATTCTCGTCCTGAAGGCGCCCTACCTATTGCCAGACGGTGCAGATGAATCGTTTATAAATAGAAAGTGTATTTCTAGAATTACTTTTTGAAATTTATATCGGCATATTTTCACTTTACGAACTCCTTCCAGCGAGTGTTTTATTTCTATTGAACTTCAACATACTTCAAGTCTAATTTTGATCATAAATACAAATGTAAAGTTGAAAAAGATGTTGAAAACTCGCGTCGAACAACACATTATCTTACATGCTATGTACAAGCCACAGCATATGTTTCCTTTTAGAAAGTGATATAATAGTTTTAAAGGTTAGGTTTCTCTTTTGAAATGTTCAACAAATTAGGATTTATCTTCAGTTTACATTTGTCTCATGAGTGAACATGCACTGCTTTTACACAAACCTTCCAGAAAAGTTATATAACACTTGAAATATGTTCGTGCTTTCTCTAGCAGTGAGTATATTGTGACTACAGTTCTTTCATCATGCTGTATCTATATGAAATTCCTGTAAATAAGTTTATTCGGTTCATATCATTTAACAGTATATTTATGTATATTCACATGTCCTTCAGGAAATACGATATGATGCAAGTAAATGTTCAGTGGTTACAGTATATTTCGATTTAAGCGTTTCGGGAGTAAGATACCCCGTTAGAATCCTCATTATTGTAGCAAATGACACACGACGCATAACATTTTTTTTTACAATTTTACGGTATTCTTACAAACCTTACTTAATACGCCTGTCATATAGGCAGAAGTAGTAAATTGTTTTTCCCGTTGTAGATGTGAAATTTTGTTCAAGCTACATTAAATACTATTTTGCCTTTAATATTTATTGTCAGGAGTTAAGAGATAAACACGTTTCAGTAATACAGTGCAATGAATTTCATATACTGCATCATATTATTTACTTAAGCTAACAAGGTGACTGCATTTAATCCTGAATCTGAATCTATTTGGTGCATTTTGAATGTGTATGTCTAAATATTAAACTTAAAAGAAATATACGCTCTAATGGCTTTTCTAAATATTGTTTTTGTTTAAAATTATGGTGCCTTATAATATATAGTCGTAAATTTCTTCGGTGATACATTTTTTCTCATATCGTCGACAGAAACTCATCAATGGATTCACTTTTGTTTAGTTTTGTGAGTATTTGTATTCAGTGATATAAACATCGTCAGTTGGAGCACGACTATCATCTTCAACAACATCAACATTAATATCAGTACATTGAGTAAAAAGGATCATAATGTACATTAAGCTTACATGAAGCACACATTGCTTGTTTCATTTTAAATAATATATTCTGGTATTAAACAAATACAAAAAATAAAAAGGAGGGAAGTTCACAAATAGCAATATTCCTTTCTACTACAGGCAGAAGGTATGAAATTTATGGTGTTTAATCTGTTACATCGACCCCAGTGCGCAACTAGTCGATCCCGAAAGGATGAAAAGCAAAGTCAAACTCGGCAGACGAAATGCCGCTAAGCATTTTGCCTGAGGTACTAATGTTCCTTTTCGCTCGCAGGCGCAACTCAAATACTAATATTGGTCTCAAATTTTAGCACAGGGCTAGTAATTTCAGTGGAGTTGCTAAAATGATTACATCGACCCTAGTATTCAAATTATGCTTATGTTATCGACGCCGACAGGGTGTGAAGCAAGTCGATCCCGGTAGCATTTGATGTCAGAAGGTTAAGTCGGAAGAAATGCATTTTGCTCAGCGCGGTAATTATTCTGTCAGCTTGCGACCTTAACGAAAATAGTAATTCATGTTTTTCGTGTAATTTAACTCGACTAATAATCTATAGAAGCTTAAAATTTAACGGGTTATAAGGATATAGTGGTGAACGTTTGCTGGACTATTTCATAAATACTACACTGCCTACTGAGGCTAGTTGAAATAAATACTTCAAAATATAGTTCTCATATTTATCCGTCAGATAAATTCGTAATTTCTTAAATTTAATAACTGCATTTTCTGAAATGATAAATAGATTGAAGTTAGATAAATATCTTTATTCATATATCTTATATTAATACTTAAATCTAATCACGAATGTGTCAGTCCCGCATTTCTCCTTAAACAAAATACAGTTATTCCATCTATTATCTCTACCTCTCCCTCTGTTTTTCAATCTTATTGTTTGTATATACATACACACATATGTACATATATACGTATAAATACACATATACACACCACACTCATAATTAGGCACACACATATATATCATTCACATGCTTAAGAAATATGTATTTTGTGTCGCTATCGTAACATCTATAGTAAAATCGTATATTTTCTATATCTTTGAATGAATAAGGGATAAATTAGTTTTGTCAGTCATTAGAAATACATTAGGAACTGCTTACCACTTTCTTCGATGCTGAGAAAAGGATGAAACATAAATTACATATTTAATACCACTATCAGGTTTTGTTTTACTTTGTACTTTATTTCAATTGTGTTAATTTTCTTTTTAACGAGTCTTAGATATTTTCCTCTGGAGTTTACACAATATCTTCTCTTCAAATGAAGAAAAATTTCGCTTGTATGAATGCCAACATAGTCACTAACAATACATGTGTGCAACAGCTTAAATTGCCATATGTGAACAGGTATTTAATGTTTGTGAAATTTGTCGTCCGTTTTAAATCTGTCCTTGTATGCAGTTAAAGGACTATAGAATAATCCTTTCTAATAAAGGCACAAGTCTTGAAATTATGTGTGGAGGAGACTAGTCGATTACATACACCCTAGTGTTTCGTTGGTATACTTAATACATCGAGCCCGATAGGATGAAAGGTAAACTTGACCTCGGCGGAATTCGAACTGAGAACGTAGCGACGGGCGAAATACGATACGGGCGAAATACGACGGGCGAATAACGATTCTGCATGCTCGCCCCATTTAGGACTATGGAATAATGCAAGCATTCAAGCTAAGTTTCTGGTCTGAGGCTAACTTCTCCCATTAACCCATACAGGGCATTGCTCTTCCTCTGCAGATTTTGTTCATGAAAGATGTATTCATTGTTACCCAACAATAGTACTGACGTTGTGGAAACGTCCGAGTTATATTGATTACTTAATGAGACATTAACAGCAAATAAGGTCTTGTTTATTTGACGTGCCATACATATATAGCACCAATAATACTTAAAATACATTATTCTCATGAAATAAAGCACTAAAGCTAATGGAAACCGGGATATGATCACGGTTGGAATATCTTCGACCATAACTCTGCACAATGTGGACAGGTTAAATGCTGACAGCAACAGGAAGAGCAGTTATAACTATTTAAACACATATTCTACTAATATGTTCCCAAATATATACTGGAAAACCTACAAAACCGTGTAGGAAAACAATGATATTAGTATCACAGTCAAATCTGCAGGAAACAGCTTAAAGCTTTGATGATTATTGCCAGTTGAAAGTTTGAGAGGTTGGGGAGAGAAAGTGGGGGTAACGAGACAGCGAGAGAATGAGAAAGGTGGGTAATTAGAGAAGGAGAGAATTAGGGAGTGAGAGAGACCAACAACTATATTGGAAATATTCAGCAAAGAGCTAACGTAACATATCAGTATTCAGCTTTGAATAAATAATGAACAAAAAGGGACAGACTATTACCAAATATCTCATCGTATAACTATTGGAAACAATGTTGCATTATACGAGCCAATAAGAGGGCCTCTATGTGAATATTCGACCTGCTAGAAAGAATAAACTTTTTCCATCATTTCCTTCACTTTAAAGAAATACAAATGTGCAAATTGATGAAAGAAGTCCTAAATCTCTCTAACTCGAGGGATAGTCGTTGTTAGAGAAAACATTAATTATGTTCGCGTGATTAACAAATTAACAGCAGCGACAGCCTCCAAAGAAGAGGTGGCGTGCACTTAATTTATTACCAAAAAACATATCAAGCATTTACTTCAAAGGCCGTTCTTGCTGCTGAGAGTATCAAACACTTCTTTCTCCTTACAACTTAATATATTTAAAAAGTGATAGATATTGGGCTATACTTTTGTTTTTCGTTTCTATTTAATGGTTTAACTTCGAAAATGCTTTGTGATAATGAATCACATGAGTTGTTCAAAACCGACGTGGAACAGATACCATTTTACGATTGGAAAGAATAAAAATTATTGGCAAGGAGGGATTTCCAGAAGGTTGAAATCTAAAAATAGTACAACTAACGGAAGTAGTTGGTGACGGATATAATAGAAGTCAAAATGATAATAGGACAGGCGAGTTGAGAAGAGCCTGGAATATAGATGGCTCGAGAGGAGATAGCTTCGAGTAGGAAACACCACAGAATTACAAATACAAAGATTGCTTCATTTTGAAAATGGTGGTGATTTGGTACGTTACCCCAAGAAATAAAACAGAGACAGCTGCATCTTAGGTTTTCTTAGTAAGGGTTGATATTGGACTATACAAAATTAAAAAGAACAACAACGTTAACTTTCTTACTTATTGTTAGTAGAAGCGCTAAAGATGTGAAAATGTGCATCACACTCGAATAATTACAGAAGGCTATATTTAATACTAAACATTCTTGAGGCACTCACTTATTATATACAAACTCAAAAACATACATGTATGCATACATATATGCTCACATAATCACACACACATACATACACACACACACACACACACGAACATACACATAGACACACGAACATACACACACAACCATACAATCTAGGAAAACAGACAAAAGAAACACGTCAGACACAAATGGAAATTGTACACAGGGCTGTACCACAGCATAGCGACAATTGACAATATTTCGAATCTATTGAACAATAAATCTAACAATTATACACCCTTCAATTATACGCGCGCGCGCGCACAAATATATATATATACATATATATATATATACGTACACACATATTTATGTATATATAAGTGAATCAATCTCTATACATACACACATATATATATATATATATATATA
>NC_068982.1:119163099-119171706 GCF_001194135.2 Octopus bimaculoides
ATATATATATATACATACACTATCTGTGCTTTAACAGATGCGTATACATCTGTATGTGAAGATTGACCTGACTAGTAATTACAGCTTCATTGCTAGGGACTCAACAAGCCCGAGAACGGCGCTGCCCACAAATTATACATTAAATCACAAAAGACTATCTCGGAATAATTGTGTAATTGCTCAACATTTCTAATAATACAATATATGTAATGCCAACTTCAAAATTTCTCTTTTGTTCCTATTTAGCATTCGAAACTTTTTGCATAAAATCTTTCTTCCTTTGTTTCTTTACGCCATATTAATTAGTAATGATTAAGTCTTAAACAAAGGCGCTTTTATTTTATCAAGAAATTACGGAAATAGCATTTAAAATTGAGTTACGTTATTCATTATTTTTTAAAAGATATCGCAAATAAAACGCAATTTCAGTCAGTATAATATCTAGTAGTATTTATTAAGTTATTTACTTGTTTAATTATTGTTGTAATTAATATATAATTATTCAGCTAGGATATATCTTTTCTAATTGAAATCATGCTTCCTCAATTAAATGCGTTTCATATCAACCCCACCGCCACAAACTGTCCGTTTAAAGCAGTGTATCTGTATTGTTGATCAGGGTACGCTGTAGAGTAAAATTTCATTAACAAAACAGATATTTGTGAACAAAGCACAGCAATCTGTGTGATATGAGCCATTATCAAAGATCTGATAAATATGTTCTCACTAAACGCACTAGTTTGTTGTTTAATTAACCGTATTTCCTGTTATTAAATTTGTTGTTGTTGGTATTTTTGTTGTTATTATTTTCAGAACACCGTTTTTCTTATCTCCAAGACTTTGTTCAAACTGCGTAATTCTATGAAGATTTTGTTTCCAATAATTAATCATTAAACCTATTGAATCATATCTTTGCAAAGTAACCGTGTATGTGTGTGTGTGTGTGTGTGTGTGTGTGTGTGTGTGTGTGTGTGTGTGTGTATGTGTGTGTGTGTGTGTTGTTTATATATACGTTGACATGTGCAATTTTATACAAGTCGATAATTAAAATGAGAGGAATATATCGGAATTTTTGTGTCCAACGCGGCTAACATTAATTTTCAAGTTAAGTTTAACTACACTAAAAATTGAAACATCTATTATAAGTATAAATAATTGTTTTGGTACAAGACTAGCACATTTGAGGGAATAGGGAGCTTGATTACATCGATCTCAGTACTCAACTCGTACTTAATTTGCCAACATCGGAAGGATGAATGGCAAAATCTACCTCTGCAGCATTTTAGTTCAGTACGTAAGGCCGGAAGAAATGCCACAAAGCATTTTGTCCGGTGCGTTAGCATTTCTACTCTCTCGATGCCATAGTTGCAATGAATAATAATGCTTTCTAATATACGACCTAAGCACGAAATTTAGGGGAAAGGGGCTGATAGATTACATCAACTCCAATCATCAATTGGTATTTATTTTATCGACCCGAAGAGGATGAAAGACAAATTGAGCCTCGGTGTATTTAGATTTCAGAACATAAAGACGAACAAATCTCTGCTAAGGATTGTGTCCAGCGTGCTAACTATTCTGCAAGCTCGCCGCCTCATTGAAGTAATTAATAATGAGAGTCCATTTCACTATTCATTTTTGTACGGGGTTTCTATTCAAATTATTAGATCTATTTGTACAAGGACGGGAAACATTCTTCAAATCAAGTCAATGAAAAACCCATTAAGTGATTGAACCCACTAAATGGTTGAATGAGCTTTCCGAAATAGTAGCATGTCGCCACCAAATCACACACGAGATACGGGATATAACATTAAATATTCATCCACCTAACCGTCCCTAGTTGTAGTGACCGCATAAACAATATCAAGTAAACAGATAATATACTGGAGCGAGTGATTGTTCTAGATACGACTAAAACCACCAGAAACAATACGTTTACGAATTTTAGGTTCTATCTGATACCTGGATATATTTTTTTCACTCGTTTGTATCAAGAATTTGTTTTATAATGGTTTAACATCTAAGTGTTTGCTATAATATAACTACCCTCTTAAAGGAATTTATTTATTAAGATTTAAAATGCTAATATCCACTTCCGTCCAGCATCTATCAACTTGGCCCATTTAACACACATTAACAATACTGAACGCAATAATCTTGGCCCTCAGAAAATAAAAAAAAGGCAAAAGAATTGGCATTGGCGATAGAGCTCCAACATCGTATTCTCTCCGATGACTTAACACGCTTCAACGAACTAAAGTGGCATAACTCATCAGTTGGGCAACATTACTAAAACATTCTAAGTAATTTTTGTATTAGACATACCATTTTAAAAAAAGCCTGCAGATTTCAGGTTGTCCATGACTAAATGCGTGGAGGCGCGTGGCTTAATGGTTAGGGTATCAGCATCATGATCGTAAGATTGTGGTTTCGATTCCTGGACCGGGCGACGCGTTGTGTTCTTGAGCAAAGCCCTTCAAATTCACGTTGGTCCAGTCCACTCAGCTGGCAAAAATGAGAGACGCTGCGATGGGCTGGTGTCCCGTCCAGCTGCGGAAAACATATGCTATTGAAACCGGGAAACCGGGCCCATGAACCTGGCTAGGCTTTTAAAGGGCGCATATATTTATGACTAAATGCACAACTAAATCTCTCATTGGCTTAAACAATAATTTTTCATTGGCTAATACCGACATAAATACGCCTGAAATGACTCTGATCATAAATCTAGTGGACTAGTTATTGCTTTCATATTTACCTAAGGTATTTTACAGTGACACAGCGCAGGGAAAATATAGGTACAAACAAGAATGATATTTACATCTGGGTTAACCGCCTATACACCAAAACAAATTAAAACAGCTGAGACTAGATCAACGTTTGAGAATAAAGGTCCACTGAGAATTATGCAGAGTTAATCGATTTTTGCTTATTTATACATGACAGCCTATACACACATATAAATATAAAAACATATGCGTTCAAATCCGCATTCATATTATCAGACACACAGGCACGCACACACACACACACACACACACACACACACACACATGTGTATACATTTATCAATTGTTATGTGAATAAAAAGAAAAACAGCTATACATTATATTGAAAGATCACTCAATACTTTTCAGTAAAACATATATTCTTCCTTTTCAACGAAGAGATTGATAGTGACTTAGAAGATTTGTCATAGTGGCTTTTGTGCAAATGTCTGACAAAAGCTACTAAGCCGAAAATTTATAGTCGCTGACAACGTTTTTCCTCGTAAAAGTAATGATACATATATAGGCACACACACACACATACACAAACACACACGTATACATACACACATACGCACATATATATGCATGTATATACACACGCATATATATATATATATATATATATATATATATATGTGTGTGTGTGTGTGTGTGTGTGTGTGTGTGTATACGTACACTAGCGGTAGAACCTGGCAATACCAAAGTAATGTATCAAAGTAACATACGCGGTGAATATAGTTTAATTTCAGGGTGATTTGGCTGCTATTTCTACCAGATTTAACCACTATATAGAAGTATCCCTAGTTTGCTCATGAGAATATTTATACATGCATGCATGCACATTTAGATCATAGCGCTTGATTAGCGCAGGATTTTGCTTCCATTTCCAGTTCTGTCTTGCTACTACGATGACGTTCTCCTCATTAAGCAGTAGACATACGCATATATACACACATAAATGTTGTACGTATTTTGAGGGTGGCTAGCTGCTATTTCTATTTGCTGGATCGCAATATTTCTGAATCTAGTTGGATAATATAATGTATTGGATATTGCCGATTTTCCTGTCTATTATTTCTTCTCTTTTATCTAATTACACTTCCTAACATTTATTCAGTTCTTTATATCCTTCACCGTAGTGATTCGCATTCAGGCCATTAGCGTCAAAATATAATTTTAGGACATTTGATTACAATTTTTCTAGCGTTATTTATAATGGCTGTCCACATTTCAGTTCACCCTCAGACACAAACTTGGGAATCCTTGTGTCTTCGTGCTATCCACATATATAACGTGTCCCACTCCGTGCGATCCCGTAGAGTAATCTCACAGATGGCATATTTGCAAACTCCAGGACAATGCTGTTGGACATATAGTCTCACGAAAGGAATGTTGAATCTAGACCCATCTGTTGTGATTAGCATATCATCTACATCTTCATATGCGACTATACAGTTCATATAGTATCAACGCACAGGATAGTACTCCTACTCGGGAAACTTTGCCGCTTTTGGGTAGTTTTATGCCATGTTGTACAACAAGGGATTACTAAAATCACCGAAAGTAACTATAAAGTAGCGAATGCGGTGATCCACTACCACTTATCAGAAATAGCTCTTCCCAATCGGATGAAAATTTTGACTATATATGTTGTATCACAATCAAGAAGAGCTGAGTCGCATGTTTCAGCACTACAAGTGTAGTCTGATTCATAATTTCAGTCATTTATACATTTACTGGTAGGATGACAGCCGATGTCATATGCTAAAATGGTGTGTAAGTTTGTGGACATTTTCTAGGGAATTGATAGATACAGTTAAGTCATTAACGAAATAGAATAAAGTGTTACATTCAACTAGATGTTACTCAATATATCTTCAACAACCAGCGTCCACTCTTCCATAAACTGTCACTTTAACTGTGACTTGATTTTCTGTACTTTTATACATTGGTACCCAGAAATAATGCAAACGGCGTTGGAGCGAGTACACAGTCCTGCTTTATTTCATGGACTACCAGAAAAAAGATAGAACTACCATTGTGAAACCATTTGATTAATACCACAAATTTCTCCGGATACGATTGAGTGTGTGTGTGTGTGTGTGTGTGTGTGTGTGTGTGTGTGTGTGTGTGTGTGCGTGCGCGCTTGCATGTGTGTAAAGAGCGTGTGCGTGCGGGGGTTTGTGTGCGTTTACGTATACTCCTGCTGAAGTTCAGTCGCAATAGTGCTTACTTGCCCCCACTAGATGTTTACAAATATTAGCTGGATAAACGAAACGGAAATATCTTATCATGCATTACCCAAGTAGAAGTTGGCATGTTTATTCTCTAAGCAACACTGGATTAAAATGTTGAAAACATATATGAATTCATACAGTTCGTATATGGATTGAAGCAAACATTTTCACTCCATTTAGAGAAGAAAGATCGGATTCGCTTACACAACCTGAATATAATTCGGTTGCATCGGCTTTATTCATTTTAATTGTAGCACAAGAACAGGTATTTCGAGGGGAGGGTGCAAGTCGATTACATTGACACTAGTACTGAGCAGGGCAATGTGTACACCGGCGGCATTTGAACTCAGAGCATAACGGCCCGAAGAAGATATCACAAAACTTTTTGTCTGACGCGCTAAATATTCTTCCAGGTCATCGCCTTGGTTGGGTTAAGTAACAATACATGCACCATACATATACACCTATGTATATGTAGTCTATAAAATTCAGTTTACTGCTTTACATCATTATTGCATGTATATTCATACATTAATTTTCAACATTTCTAAAATTGATATCGAAGAAATTCCGTAACATACGTAACATTTTAATTGTGTTACAATGATTTGTGAATTCCGTAGGTTTCTATCGAAGGAAAGATGAGTAGTACCTTACATATATTTCCTTATTTATGTTAGTTCATACCATTTCGGTAAGTTAAATAAAAGATTTTAAACGAATTCGAATGAATGTAATCAACTGAAATCCTTGAAAACCCTGCTCCAGAATGACAATAGTCCGATGTCTATAACCAATTCACAAATAGAGAAATGCTTAGTATAAATGTTATAATGCTTTGTCAAGCATATCCATTGCAATATAACACAGCTTATACATACATATCTATATAATATGTATGCAAATGTACGCGCATGTCTGCTTTTTGTGTGTTTGCATTGTTTGTCTCATTTCCTCTAAAATATGCGCACATGTATTCCGATGCCCCTACTTCTATGCAAATGTGTAGTTGGTGTACTGGTGAGGAATGTTTAATACACATATGAAATAAATCACAGAACATTTAAACCAATCTTTTCTCCCTTGTGTATCATGGAATTTTCAACAGCAGATATTCTGTTCCGGAAGAGACCATCCATCGTTGGTTGTCTTTTTATATCCTCAGTTTTATGACCTAAAGTTACAAATGCCGTTTAAGGTTACCATAGATATTTCTAAAAGCACATCTACTCTTTACAAATCTTTATTACAGCGGGAAATAATTTCCATAATAATATTTTTCTATCCTTAAATCATCGTGTTATATCGCTACATATTAACCTTTATTTACTTTTCACCAAATTGTTCAGTTGAAAACTTAGAACGAAAATGTTTCATGCCGTACTGTCTTCAGTTCCAACGGAAGAATGACGTAGATTGGTTAATGTATCTATAATAATGCATTGCGCCCACACGGGAGTTTAGAAACATAGCTGAGTATACCCGTAGTTAAAATATTTATTGGTGGGAATCAGTTTTATTATTCAAAGAAATATATACAGACGCATTTGAAGTGAAAGGCTTTTCGAGATGCACCAACGAAAAGAATTGTCTTCTATTGCACAGGTCGCTTATTTCCAAAATACCCATGAATAAATGTATATGAAATATGTGTGGTGTGTGTATGCCTGCATATATATATATATATATATATGATTGGTGGAAATGTATGTGTTTGCACAATTATCTTGAATAAAGGTATAGCTTACTATTTCTGGAAGGACAAAATGTACAGGGGAATTCTCTTAATTCCAACTCTGAAATTTATGACTGGAAAATGTATCACATGGACTTGTGACCGGCGCGCTATCATTTTTACTGCTCCATCTTCCTAGGCACGTAATGTATTTTATCAATTTTATATATATGAAATTTTATATATATGAACACGTACACACATACGACAAATAAAATGTCAGAAGCGTTGAGGCGTCGAAAAAATAATTTACGATACTTTGTTCGGTTTCTTTGCGTGTAGAGTTCAAATTGCACCGTGGCTGACTTTCCCTTTCCGAGTTGATAAAATACATTACATGTCTAGGGAGCAGTAAAAATGATAGCGCGTCGCTCAAAATTCCTTGATACATTTTCCAGTCATCAATTTCAGAGTTGGAATTAGAATTCCCCTGTACATTTTGTCCTTCCATAAATAGTAAGCTATACCTTTATTCAAAATAATTGTGCAGAGCTATACATTTCCACCAATCACAATTTCTGGGTCAAATGTGTGAGGCTCAAATTCTGCATTTGTTTTGTTTATTAGTACGGAATCTCCAAATGTTGAACAGAAAGCATTGTAAATGCTGCAATAGTTGACTACCAGTGACTGCAGCGTAATACAAACACACACACAAACAATAATTTTTATTGGGATCAATGTTAGGAAGGAATTCAACTGTTTTCCAGATATACTGCAAGAATAGCATAAATACGTAGTTTGTCAGTGTTCATTACTGAAATGCGTATGGCATACGCACGCTAAAAACATATGATTTAAATTTGTTATGGCATCACACATAAAGATAATGGAGAGCAATTGTAGTTCTTCAAATAATTATATATAGGAATCATCCCGCAATGGGTTTCGCACATGTACCTCTGGTTAACATTTGTTTGTTTGTAGATGTTATGGCATGTCTGTAGATTTATTTGGCTGCGTATTGTTCATATTTATACATACATAAATGTGTACGAAAGAGAATTAAAAAGGGAATTGTATTTAAAGAAGAATCCTTATATTCGTTTGTTTGCTTAGTTTAAGCTAATTCAAACGTATCGCTGGCACTTGTTAGAAATGAATTGTTTAAATTTCACACAAACGTTTTGTAACAGAAGGGGAATTAAAATGCATGTTTTTTTTTTGTTTTCATTTTGTACTTTTTATACAATTACAGACAACACACACACACAACTCTCACACTCACACTCACACGCATGCACACGAATAGACGCATACGCATGTAAATAGAAAATGAAACCTAATTCAAACAATATGGAATGTTAAATAAAAAAATTTCATATAATCTTGCGACTACTACCCCATAATCCTAAAATCGCTGCTGTTTCGAAATTTCTTTTTAGCTATAGTTTTGAAATACGGGTAGTCCGAAACTACAATTTGTTTCGGTTCATAATTTCAAAGTGGAGGTGCAATGTCCCAGTGGTTAGGGCGGTAGACTCGCAGTCGTAGGATCGAGGTTTCGTTTCCCAGACCGGACGTTGTGGGTGTTTATTGAGCGAAAACACCTAAAGTTCCGTGAGGCTCCGGGAGGCTGTGGTGGCGAACCCTGCTGTACACTTTCACCACAACTATCTCTCACTCTATCTTCCTGTTTCTGCTGTACCTGTATTTCAAAGGGTCAGACTTGTCACACTCTGTGTCACGCTGAATCTCCCCCGAGAATTACTTTAAGGGTATCCTTTGTTCGGATCAACTGGAACCCTCATCGTCATATCTGACGATGTGCCAACCAAATAATTTCAAAATAGTTTTCAAAGGTGTGCTATCTAAGGGAAATTTAGTTGTCGTTCCTAGCATGCATGAGAGATAATTCTTA
>NC_068982.1:119171851-119174734 GCF_001194135.2 Octopus bimaculoides
ATATATTATTTACGGACAACTTTCTCTTTGAGATACAAAGTTCGAAAATAAAATTAAATTTTTTCCGCACATGTACCGATTTTGAACCCTTCGAGGCTAAACACACATGCAAAACCACATACACGCCCATCTATATAGTAGATATAATGTTGAAGATGTAATGTTGAAGTCAAAACAGTTAATGGTATTTTGAAAGTATTCAATACATACGTTTCAGATCTTAGTAAAATATATTAGGAAATACATGCCTTGCACATGACCTTCTGTTAATATGTTTTTCAAAATATAAAAGAACTGAAGGAAATAGCTCTCTATATGTATGTTTGTAGTTGCGGCAGCAAAATCGCTTACTAAGTTAGGAGGAAGAAAATACGTATAGAGAGAATTACACACACACACATATACACAAAAAATAATACATATATACAAGTTTGTTTCTGTGTGCGTGTGTGTGTGCGTATCTATGTGTGTATGTATGAATGTGTGCTTGTGTGTGTGGTTCGAATGAAAATTGAATTTGTCCATCATCGATTCTATAAGCATTCTAGTTCAGTCGATCAATATGAAGTCCCTATACATATAATTATAGCATGAGTGGCTAAGTGATTCTTGTGCAAGTGAAACTTTACCGCAATTTTCAATCTGGATGAAAGTAAAAATGTATACCACAAGACTAACTCCTTGGAGTACAGTAAAGCACATACAATCGAACAGGTTCTACAAAATTTCCGCCTTCACACTTCTGGTTACAAGTCTTTGGTCATACTAATGGTATGGTAAAGCATAACTATATGTTGGGGATGATATGCCATAAGATAGCAGGCTAGATAACTCTTGGGATGTAGAAGTTTTATGTGTTCGCTCTGCCTGTACGTTTGTCCTGCGTAGAAGCAGAAACAGACATACACATGCACACACGCACAGAAAAACACAAACAAGAAACATACATATGCACGCACACACTCACAAAATCAGTCGAAACACACATACATATGTACGTACACACAAACAACACACAAACAGCACACACATAGAGACACGTGTGTAACTGTATTATGAGAAATCTTGCTTAGACTGGAGTTATTCCTAGGTTTAGTTCTAATCTGCTGCTCTATCTGATGCATACAAGCTATGCGCCACCCGGAGCTTAACTATCTCTTTTCAAGTTTCATAGTTGATGAGTTGTGTTATATGCACTATTATTTTCCCTGTGATTGAGCAAGTTAAGTACTTATACATACCACCGAATGAATTACCTGCAACCGAATTAAAGTGAAAGGGGCTGAGAATTCCACAGACACGCATATCTTAATCGTAACTCTTAATCAAAATAAGCATGACATAGTATGTAACAAGAATACAAAGTTTATTCGATTAAACAGGAATCTAGGAGTTTACCGTGTACAGGATTTCATTCATAAAATAATGGTGGATTTGGATTTATTCAAAATTATGCTTGCACAAGATGCAACGCGGAAGCATTAATCCCGGGAACTAATGTCTGCAAAGCACGATTGTTCAGCACTTAGTGCATATACATCATATTAAACTCCATGTGCATATAACATTCAGCCCATATACATTTAATATTCAGTTGCACATACATATGACGCGCAACTACACACACACACACATATCATTCAACTCATATAACATAAAAGATAAATACAGAGCGCACCAGGTCGATTAAAACTATTTCATACACTCTCGATCGTATGAAACATACCTCAGATATAACAAGAAAATTCTCGTCTCGCATAAGACAATATTTCCTCATACGGCACATATGCTAACACACACGTGAATGTGGATTTTATGGACATACAGAGATACACACAGGAGCATATATGTGTGTGCGGGTGCATTTGTGTGTGTGAGAAGCAACTGCTGGAAATGTGTTTCTTGGTATTGGATTTTTAATTTCATACGAGTCGCAAAAACGTAAAGAAAATCAATTCTGTGTACATATTTCATTAACAACGCAACATAGATAAATAAACAACTACAAGGAAACGTTTATTGTCTTTGAAGTGCTGTAGAAAGTGGTAGAAGTCAGAATACTGGTAAACACAAGCAAAAAGAGAATTGACGATTGCTTCCGAGATTATTTTTTCTGAAGTTGAAAAATATAATTAATTTTTCTCTGCCTGCCGTGCCAGAAGGCTATTTTGTCTCTTTCGTTCAATTTCAGTATCTTTTCCCTCAATTCTAATTCTATCTTTCTCTTCGTTCTGATATGTAAGAAAAAAGATATCTACAAATACACAAACATACAAGCACAAACACACTAACACCCATATAGCATTTATAAAAAAAAAAACAGTTAAATATATTTATTCTCTTTCCTTAATTTATACATGTATGTATGTATATATGTATGTATGAATATATGCTTACACATATTGTAAACAAACTCATAAGCGCCGCATGTGTCAGTAATCTACAGAAAATAAAGTAAATTCACGAATGCAGGAAGGCTTTGACGACAGCATATATAATCGGATAAATACATCTTAGAAGATGATGGTGGGGAGCCAGCAAGCCCCACGGGGCATCGAACCCTACACTTCGCATTTCCTTTATATTGTGTAGATTACAGACACATACGGCACTTGTAAGTTTGTTTACAAAATGCTCAAATATTCCAAAATTTATTATTTAGTGCTATAATTAGACCGAATTAGTTGTCAGGAGATCTCTTAGCCTAATGTTTAGAACGCTCAGCCGGAGTTTGATAGGCGCAGTGTTGGCGTCGATTCCTTGTGAGGATTGCTGTCCTTTATTTCTCTCCACCTTCTGAAGAGTGTGTACCCAATTCTATAAGCTGTCCTCACAGCCTTCCTGTGTTCGTGAATTTCCTCTCTCTCTCTCTCTCTCTCTCTC
>NC_068982.1:119174879-119176340 GCF_001194135.2 Octopus bimaculoides
TATCAATTTATAGAAAATCAAAATTAAATTGAGCTTTACAAAGTAAAATATATATAAATATATAGTTTTAGGGAAAAGAACCAAGGTTCATGAACTCATCGATGAAAATACACTGTCACAAGTAGAAAAATTAATAATCAAAAGTACAATAAATGAGTATAATATAATACAAAGTAAATATCATAAGATAAAGATAATAAAATGACTACTCGTGTTTCATAACTAATTTTCAAATAGAAATGAAATTTAAATTGATTAAAATCAATTAAAATTATCGAAAATAAATTCTATTCGTCAGGTCTAAATACAACAATACTAATAATAAATAAATGTATATATCAACCAACAATAAGTACCAAATCAATTTAGATAAAATACTTATTTTATAAAGATAGAAAAATTATTAAAAATATCAAAATAATAAACATTCCATAATCATCTCTACATCCATTATAATATATGCTAACATGTATATTATATACAAAAACCAGCTTACATAAATTATTATCGTTTTAAATACAATTTGAACGAAGTTTAAGGTTAAAATAATAATAAAGATATTAGTACATATTTAACCGGTTTAATAGTTAAAGCTAGACTATTTAAAACTAAAAACGTTTATTTAATTATCATTAAACATCAATTGAATAATAGAAAAATACAAGAATACTTATTTCTACAAACGTAGAAATAAAAATAAAAATATGAATGAAAAAATTAAGAATGAAAAAAATTATTATGAAGGAAAGATTAAACTTTATATAGCCTAAGTTTTAATTTAAAAAAATCAACCTTGCTTGCTTGCTTGCAATGTTACACACCCAAACTGGCGCATAACGGGAAAAGTTCGCATAAATTGTGAATTCAAACGGAATAAAACAAGTTTCGCATACATTGAACCAGTGGATATTAAGGTATTCGGGGTTTGGTGGGTATAAATACCCAAAACGATGCATAATGAGAACATTCTCCGAAAATAACTTAACCCTGAACGGGAAAAAAACTCTAACCTTTCCATTAGATACATTATGATGGGCAAAATATTCTAGTGAAAAATGACATTAAAAATGCGGTAAATATTTTGTAAAAGACCCGTTCTTCACAGCGATGTGAAGTTGTTTCTTTTGTTTTTTTGCATAAGTTTCTTTTGAGAGCATTCAACGTATCTCACCTCCAAACATTTGGCTGCATTTTATAACACGCCCTGCTACAACGTGACAGCTATTTGCGATAAAGGATCCGAAATCCCCTTTATGTGGTAGCAGACCGTGCAAGAAATAGCAGCCACATCTTTCCTTTTCTGGTTAAAGGAGTGGTTCACGCGTGATTTGGATACAACTTTCGTTGAAAGCATGTAAAATAATCTGGAACAGAAAAATTAACGCACAAAGCAAAACTCCGTTGCTGGAAAACTCAGAATTTCCCGGTGACCCAACGGATCATGGGTTGTCTAATATATAT
>NC_068982.1:119177244-119179034 GCF_001194135.2 Octopus bimaculoides
TATATATATATATATATATATATATATACATGAAGGTATGAGGTCTAGATCGTGAGTTCGATTTGTGGACGCGTGGTGTTCTGAAGCAATTTCTTTGTGAAGATCGTTCGGCAAAAACTGAACAATAAATAAATCTTTATTTATTCAACCACACTAACACTGTAACTAGATCTGATGATAATATCTGGCTCATCCTCCCGTTTTGGAAGCAAGTTAAATCAAATTTGGTCCGGCAGTTCCGAGACGCGGTGAATAGGAAGTTTCCTTGGGGTTCCTACTATTACCCAATAATCAACTCATATAAGGTTAGATTTGGGTTTTCTAATACTAAAGATTTGTTACAGAGTATATCTTCCCATAATTTCAGGCTTTTATATTCATGTTTAGACAGCCATCCCAGTTATGATGATAATAATAGTAATGTTTATATGAATAATAATAAAAATTACTCCAGTAATTTAACACACTCATATGATGGCAATAGTCATTTAGGTAAAAAATATAGGTAGTATGTAGAATATTAGTAAATATAACAATCTCTGTAACAACAATAAGATTAGCATATCGGAATCAATTCCTAATAAAATTAAGTTTTTAAGTGCGAATGCCAAGACCAAGAATGTGGTTTATCAATGTAAGGTAATGTTTTACGAAGACGTCTCGTTTTACGTAGGTAGCTCATCGACGCAGGTCTCCATGAGAATATCAAACCATTATTCTTCATTTAGGGATAGGAATAAAGCTAACAGCACCGACCTAAGTAAATTTATTTGGAAACTGAAAATTGCAATAAACAATTCTCTTTGGAATGGTCTATACTGGCTATCTCAATTCCCTACGACAAAAATAAGGATTTTTGTCCTCTTTGTAACTTGGAGCTTTACCATATTCTGTTCTCCAAGAATCGTCTAGTAAACCAGATAACACAGAGAGCGTATCGATGTAAGCACTGGCAGAGACGTACCTTCATTTATTATCATTAATTTCATGCTTCTTACTAGTTTTAATTTTTAGGTATTATTATTATTATTATTATTATTATTATTATTATTTTTATTTTTTTACCAAATGTCCTCTGAATAATATATTTTAATATAATCTTAAATAATATTCATTTCTGCCTCCATCGCCACTTGTCCTTTATTTTCCCCTTCTGTAGTTGGTTAGTTGCTACTTAAGTTGTCTTTGTACCATTAGTGACTTTAATTAAATATACACGATCTTCTCCTTATAAACATGTATATTATGAGTATTATCATTATTTCACAACAAAATATATTGTACCTTGTATTACCATTAATTTGCGTTAATATCCGTATATTAATATATTACAAGGCTATGATGTTTTATTTATTATATTTACATCTTCGCTTCTAATCAGTATGTTATTTTTTCCTTAAGGAGAAATTATTATATATGATGAATTCTTAGGATTTTCTCCCTTCCTCCACCTCTTGTTTAGCTTACAACTTTTTGTTTTCTGAATTTTACTGTGATCCATTTTGCCTTCCCCTATTTTAATCATTTAATTTAAACCTTTAGTATAGCGTTTACAGCCTCTCTCCCGTAATAACTCTATGTAAACCAGCGTTCTTGTGTCTAACAGTCACTTACTTAGCCATTTAATATTATAACTCGTACGTAACCTTATCATTTCACATTTGTCTTGGTTCTGTATGCTGGTTCCCTGACGATGAATATATGTGAAATTCCAGCACCTCTTACCTCTTTGGAGTAGAGTGGACATATATTTTGAAACATATAAACTTTCGTTTATATGCGTTTTGCTC
>NC_068982.1:119179425-119186925 GCF_001194135.2 Octopus bimaculoides
ATATATATATATATACATATATATATATTATTTACCATTCCATATACAATCTTTTTATTTCCATAATGTACAACTCTACAGTCACAAAATCTCTTAAACGCCAGGATTTAATTTTGATGGCTTTCATATTCAACCAACTAATTAAATTCGGTAAATAGGCCTAAATGTTTGCATTGAAACATATTCTACATATTGTTATGTATTGTTTTAAATATAATATTGTCTGTTGAAATCGGCATGTTTCATTTTTCTACTATTTTTATTTCGTTTTCTCTCTATCTAAATTTATAGTTATATATACTGCTTCACGATGAAAGATCGATGACTCAATCAATTTGTAAAATGAGACATACGGTAGGATTATGAAAGCAGAAACCTTCCAGCTATTTACTGGCATTTAATTATTTGAATTGTGATATTTAATTACTAATGAGCAATTTCTACGTGTTGTTTTTTGTCATTTGGCTCCGGATTTGTCTTTCTGCAATGGACTTAGGTTTATAGTCATTAGAGCTATGAACATGACCTACTGACTGCAGAGAAAATGCCTCTGGAACCAACTTTGAAGACTGTTTGATGAAATCTAAGGAACATTTGGCTGCATGTCTAGCTGGTCAATCAGTTAAATTATTTTAATTATTTTTATTCACTTAGGTGAAAATGTTTTGTTTTGAACTTGGTTTTATTTCCGGAGAAAAGGAGTTTTATAATATCTATGAATAGCATTCGTTGGCATTCATCTGGCCATTCGATATATAAGCCGACAGGCGAAACCTAAAATCCAAATCAATATAATTTTTACATTTAATTCGGCTCTACAACTATTATTGAATACACACCCAACAATAAATTTTCCGTCGACTTATTTCAAAACGCCTTAAAATAATGACCATAATTAAAGTTTTCTTAATTACACACACACATATATGCATATAAATAAATGAATAAATATATATATTACTCTTTACTCTTTTACTCTTTTACTTGTTTCAGTCATTTGACTGTGGCCATGATGGAGCACCGCCTTTTAGTCGAACTAATCGACCCTATGACCAATTTTTGTAAGCCTAGTACTTATTCTATCGGGATCTTCAGCCGAACCGCTGATTGTCAATCGATGTTGGGGGGACAAACACAGACACACAAACATATACACACACATACATACATATATATATATATATATATATATATATATACATATATACGACGGGCTTCTTTCAGTTTCCATCTACCAAATCCACTCACAAGGCTTTGGTCAACCCGAGGCTATAGTAGAAGACACTTGCCCAAGGTGCCACGCAGTGGGACTGAACCCGGAACCATGTGGCTGGTAAGCAAGTTACTTACCACACAGCCACTCATACGCCTATATTCACATATTCTGCTTTTTCCTTTGGTTCTCCTTTATTTTTCGTATTGTTGTCCGTTTGTAGTTGGTTTTGATTGTGGCGTCGACGGTCCTCTCATAGTGAATTATTAAAGCATCAAAATTGTTCCTATCATGTCAGATCGATTTAGTCTTTCCAGTTTGTATTTGAAAAGATTGTAGTTAAGGAAAATTTAGAACAAGACTTAAACTCCACACTGTACGGGTTTTGGTATGTTTCAATTCTTGATGGAAGCGTTTTCATATGGAAAGTCCGGATAATTGATTACAGGTTTCGATTTTCCAGGCTTTATTATTAGCAAGCATTGTAATATCTCAAAGCATTTGATTTCTCACAGAAGGAAAACTTTGCTAAAGTTGAATGCCATCACAGTTTTATGACTGCGTTGACGTTTTCCGTTGAACTTCTCATCCATTTCCACGGTTCTTTACGTTTGTAAGGATTCTGTAATGTATATAGCATATCTTATATAAAGAATATTTTATGAGAAAATTCTTCATCACTTTTTCATAATAATTCGCTATAGCTATCGTATTACAACAGTTTAGTTTCAGTTAATTTCGTTCAAATTTTGCAGTAATACGAGCTACCATAGCCCACTAACATAATCTGTTTTAAAAAAAATTATCGTAGAACTGTTTTATTGGTTTTAATTCCTTTTTTTTTTTTTTGTTATTTGTCTTCTCAAGAAAACCAACGTATTCAGTATTGAGTAATTTTCAAACCTTCCAAACATAATGAAATATACATCTGGTATTACGATAAATAATATATTTTGAATATAATTCGGCGACCGAAAGCTTTTCTCTTTAAATTGTTTTTTTTTATTTTCCTTCGGACTCCTTTATATTCAATTTCACATTTATCAAAGTACATGTGATAAATGTGTCATATTTTCTTGTGTAATATTATTTACAATTCTCCTGCAAGTAACGAAATATATTTCATCACCACCACCAACATCACCATCACGACCACGACCACGACCACCATCATCTTCATCATAAGAATGTTGTGGAGCTGTTAGATAATATACCTTGCGTTAATTCTTTCGGCACTTTACTTTCTCAGTTCAAACCCAACCGTGATCAGGTTTAGTTTTCACCATTTACGGAGGCATAAAATGAAGTATAAATATATAGCAGATACCAATGTGACCAACTAAACAACCTCAAACCCCAGAATGTATGGCCTTGCGTCTAAATTAGAAGGAAAAATTATTATTAATATCATCATTGTTAGTATTATTAGCCTTGATTTTTAATGTTGTTGTTGCTTTATTTTTCTTTTAACCGTTCCAAGTCTCATCCAGTGGCATCAAATGAGAGCAAGATAGACGCTTTCCTATGGGTGTTACTTTATAATCCGAAATTATAAATTGAGAGGGAGAGAGACCAGAATCAGAGAACTAAGATTCTGGTTCATTTGTAACATATGAGTTCTGAAATAGCTTCAAGAGAATCAGCTATTTTCAAATTCACTGCTTTTCGTAAGATGTGCGCAGTTCTGTAGTTCTAATATTTTGCTACACCTAACATTTAACCATAGAGTCTAAGAGCATATAGTGTTTAAGAGCATTATTTTCTTATTACTATTACTATTAAGGCGGTGAGCTAGCAGAATCGTTAGCGCGCCGGACGAAATGCTTAGCAGTATCTCTCATCGCTACGTTCTGAGTTCAAATTCCGCCAAGGTTGACTCTACTTTTCATCCTTCTGGGGTAGATAAAATAAGTACCATTTGAACATTGGGGTCCATGTACTCGACTCATCCCGTCCATCAAAATTGCTGCAGCCGTGGCAAAATTTGAAGCCATTAATATTACTGTTGCTGTTGTTGTTTCATATGCGTACAACAGATTAAACTGTTAGAAAACGATTCCTAATATCGGGCTACAGCATGTAACCATACAGTTCAAGAACTCTCCCAGGTATTCTAACTGTCTCTAATAACACTGTTTTTCTGAAGCTGGGCTAAATTAGGTTTTAGGCCTATTTCCTCTGTTCATCTGTTCAAATCTTTAGGCATAGCTATGAATGTACCTATAACTACAGGGATACATTTTACCCGCACTTATCTCTGCAACTCAAAACACCCATGAGCAAAAAAACCATGTTTACAAAGATGATTTATTCAAACCCCAGAGAATGTGTTTCAGAATCGCATCGACTTTTCGGCTTGCGCGTTTCAGATTGTTACGGTCGAAGGTTCTCAGATTCACCGGATTGGTCTCTCTCCTTGTAATTATCATATTCTCGACTCTTATTCTGATATTTCTCTGTTCCTCTGTCATATCTTCTCGTAATACATGGTTTTCTACGTTATATTGATTGCCCAGCGTTTCCTATGCTACAACATCACCTTGCCTACGCATTCGCTGATCTTCACCTACATTATTTTACACGAGGTTATCACCAGTACGGAGGTTGTTCCTGATTGTGTGAACCTGGGCCTCAAATATTATTATATGGAAACTCACAGATTTTTTCGCTGGGTATGATGGAAAGTGTCAGCTGTCCATAGCCAACAAACTAAGGTACCACTTGTTAACTGGTCATGTTTCAAAAACCCTGCGAAGAATTATTTCAGTTCTTGTTGGTATTCTACCTTCACACTTGCACCGATCTTCTTCAGCCATGTTGGTAGTTGAGTGCTGATACTTTAAAGTGGACCAATTACTATTGGTATCACGTCTACCCTCATCATTGACCACAACCTTCGTATTTCCTCTACTATCTTCAATGACCACAACCATGGTATTTATTATCTTTATTATTGATATGTATATTCTTTTCAGTGGAACACACTGAATACTCACCCAATGAATTCCATAGTGTTTTACCAATAGATAAAGTCATTTCCAGCATACATACATGTCCATTTATATCTATGAATGCATATAAATGTGCATACATAAACAATATCTAAATACCATTTCACTACCCCTCGGTCTCTCTTTATCTATCTCTCTTCTTTCTCTCTTCCTCTCAATCTCTGTCTGTTTTCGTTATCTATCTATCTATCTATCTATCTATCTATCTATCTATCTATCTATCTATCTATCTATCTATTTGTCTGTCTATATATCTAACCGCATCTACACCTGTCTGTCTACCTGTCTGTCTACCTGTCTCTGAAATACAACGCATATGTAAATGTAACGTACATTAAGTGAAAGGAAATTCTGGAATATTTGAAAGTCAAAATATAAGACAAAACATATATATATATATTTGCAAGTCAGAAACATAACTTAAGTAAAATGAAAGGTGTAATATACCAAATATATTTTTCTATTAAAACTGCATGCTATTTTTTTCTTTCTAAAAAGTAAAACATCATTTATCTCGATAATTGGAATTTTCTATTGCTGTTTTTGCTAAGTCTAGCTCACATTTGCTACTTCGAAACGGTTGCCAATCCATTGTAGAAGCGACTGTCTTACTTACTTGCAAGCCAACAAGAGATAGCAACTACCAATTCCTTAAATTGAACGATGTCGTGTGAATAAAGTATTTTGAATAACCTAGTCGTATACAATTTATGTCAGGATAAAAAATAACGGGATGATCAGTCTGAGAATCGTTTGATCTAGTGTTAGACGACATGAACAAGCTTGATGTTGTTTACAAAAGTTCTAGGTTATTTCAGTCAAAAGCACCAATACACAATGACTACGAATATACATGAAGCGATCTGAATTGATCTTTCAAATATGTTTTGGGGTGGCTACTTTGAACAAAGAAATAGAAGCATTACAAAACATCAAATATAATGTCTATTTCAAATGAAGCTTTAGAAAGAAATATAAAGCTGATCTTGAACAAAACAAGGACTACTCACAAGAAACTACTGACATCTCAATATTTTGAACTTGCAATAAATGTTAACCGTTATATTCACTGCCCATCTTTCCTGGTGAAAGTGTATGACTCCTCTTGTGTATATCATCTTCATCATCGAATTATGCAAGCATTATATTAGGCTGAGTAAAAATTAAGCAACGTTTTGAAACATGAAATTCATCACAATATATTTCAACAGTGCGGAAGTTGTATTCATCAAATTAAGTATCATTACAATCAGCATGTTTTTCCAACGAGTTACAAGTTTGTTTATTCCGGTAACATAAAAATCTGGAGTTCTGGAGCTGATGAACTCTTTGAATGCACTTTCAGCATCGGTTTGAGTTTTGAACTCCTTCTCTCACAGGAAACCCTCAAGGTGCTCGAAAAAGTGGTTGTCGGTATCAGAAAGGTCTGGGGGAGTTGATGGGTGGTGAAGAACTACGTAGTCAAGTGCCCTCAGCGCCTGGATCGTCATCAGTGAAACGTGTGGTCGAGCATTGTCATTAAGTATGACTCACCAGTCTGGGACATGGAAGCAGCAGTTTTTCGTTCATTATGATAATTTCCATGGCAATATGTTTCTTCTGCAGTAATGGTTTCGAAGTTTTAAGAAGTTATAATGGTTGAGTCCAGCAGTACACCACCAAACAGTCACCATAACCATATTTTTAAAGAGCTCGAGATTAGGAAGGTTTTCGGTGCTTCGTTTTGGTCCAACCACTACGAAGAACGTTTTTTATTATTCGACAGAATCCACTTTTCATTGCAAGTTACAATACGGTCGAGAAATGTATCGGTCTGATTACGGAGAAGCGATGAACAAATTTCATATCAGCGCATTTTCTGATTTTCATTCAAATCGTGTAGTACCGATTTCTTGAGCTTTATTTTTACTTTTCCGATCGCATGCAAATGGTTTCAGGCAGTTTTCTGGCAAAGTTGAAGTTCGTTTGTCAGTTCTCGTGTGGTTTTACGTGGATCTTTCTGAATGACGGCCTTTAATTCACCGTCATCGATGGCAGATGGGCGTCCACTACGCCCACGATCTTCAAGTCTCAGGTCTCCACTGCGAAATCGTTTAAATGATTTTCGAGCTGACCACTCACTGAGCGTTTACTCAATAAACGTTTCGTTGATATCGCGAGCAGTTTCAGCTGCTTTAGTCCCTTTTTTGAAGTTGAACAGCAAAATTGCTTATATATCGCGCTTTGGCAGGTTCATTTCAGATGATTGTAACAACGGTAAAAAAAAACAAAGGAATCAATACTAATTTATTGATGCATTTGGACAAGTCTATGTCTGTATTATCGGACATTTTTTTTAATGTTTTAAAAAGAATCAAAACTGCAAAAATCCGGTACTAACATTGCTTCAAAACATTGCTTATATTTTTACTCACCCTGATATATTTACAGGAATATCTGTGTTATTTTGAATCTTTGTAGCAGCATCATACATTCACTGTCAATCTTACTACAGTGTTGTTTTACCACAGACGGATCCATAATTAGAGACTGAAATTTGGTAAACGAAGACGGTGCAAAAGCCTGACATATAAATATACAAATACATTGTGGGTGTGGTCATTTTCGTCACTGTATAGTAGCTCTAAGCCTATAAGCATGATAAACAGAAGCATTTAAACAGTCATACTGATCAGATTTCACAGGAAGCCATTTCAGAAAATTTGTTGATCAATCAACAGAACTTATTTTCATTCAGTATACTTTTTATTCATCTGAAAGGTAGTACGATTTTCTCATCTTTCAGCTAAAGTATCTCCATCTCCCATAAATCATAACCTACTATGTAAGGCTACTACTGCTAGAAAATGTTGTGCTATGTATATTATGGCTGGAAAAACAATAATCGCTACAACGTGATTGCCTTTGATTATTGGCCTCCTCGATCACACTTTCATGTTATCGAGATACGCGCTTGTAAGAAGTTGTTGTTCTAGGCATTATCTTTGCTTATAATGCCTTCTACTTACATTTATATTAGATAGTTTGCTATTCGAGCTTTTACTGACTCCGATTCGTGTTATAGAACATGTATAATTTCTACCAATCTCTGTAAATATGAAGATGCTGAAGAAATTGGTCATAATATACATTGTAGAGCCGGTATCGTGCCCTTCTTGCAAATTGTTGTCAACAATATCTCAGATTACAAGTACATATGTTGAAAAGGCTACGTTTCGAAATACTTCCTAACACACTCAACATATGCAACTTTCATCTCATATATGAATGCATCAG
>NC_068982.1:119189425-119192636 GCF_001194135.2 Octopus bimaculoides
TTGAAAACCTTAATCTTTACACATTATAATTTATTTTTATTTATGAGTTATTTTGCATTAAATAAATATATACATTGAATCATGATGGGATATGTTACTATATAAGATGCTGTTGAAAGATGCTAACTTTATAGGCTTAAAAATAACACATAAATGGAAAACTTAAAGAAAAGGAAAAAAAAGATGAAATAAAAATATCGTAGACAAAATCAATGAAATAATAAAATGCAAAGTAAATTCACAGAAATGGAAATGAAAGGAAATAGACTAAAAAGTAAATTGAAAACAAAGATATCTGAATTTGACAGAAACTTTAAAAGAGAGAAGGTCAATACAAAAAAAAAAAAAGATCTCCAAATAAATATATCAAAAGAAAACACTTGGAGACATACATTTTCAGACGTAAGTATCTAGTTGTGTACATATATTTTAAAAGTAAAATGTAAATGGGTCTCCGTCGGTTTCGTTACATGTATTCCAGTTGTTCAATTAACTGAATTGCTATATGAGTAATGAATTTATATGGGCATATATACTCAATGACATTTTTCTACTAACCTACTTGATACCAAAATATATTTTAGGATGTGACGATATTTGTATAACTATATCATTCTAAAATATCTATTTTAACTGAGTTTTTAGATGTTGCTTCCCAACCACATAGCTCAGTGTTCAGCCTGAAATATTCGTAATAGGAGATACATTTTCTATTCTCTTTTACTCTTTTACTCTTTTACTTGTTTCAGTCAGTTGACTGTGGCCATGCTGGAGCACCGCCTTTAGTCGAGCAAATCGACCCCAGGACTTATTCTTTAGAAGCCTAATACTTATTCTATCGGTCTCTATTGCCGAACCGCTAAGTTACGGGAACGTAAGCATATCAACATCGGTTGTCAAGCGATGTTGGGGGGACAAACACAGACACACAAACACATACACACATACATATATATATATACATATATACGACGGGCTTCTTTCAGTTTCCGTCTACCAAATCCACACACAAGGCTTTGGTCGGCCCGAGGCTATAGTAGAAGACACTTGCCCAAGATGCCACGCAGTGGGACTGAACCCGGGACCATGTGGTTGGTAAGCAAGCTACTTACCACACAGCCACTCCTACGCCTACATATAAAATTTATAAAGTCCTATTCGCAAGTGAAATATGTGTAATGGTGAATAAATAATACCAACAATTTTCCAGTCTACTCTTTTGATATCATAACTCTGAAGAAAATATTTTCCAGCATTTTGAATTTTTATGCATACCTCACAGAAATATTACATCTACATACAAACTTGGATACTGAAATAGGCAGATATAATTGAAGAGAAAAGAGCTTGCAATTATTTTAACCCGACTTATATATAAAAATATATGTACACCACCCCGACTCCCACACACAGGATTTAGTCTTTCTCATTTGCAAAATGATCCCCGCTTAATTTTGCCCAGATTGCTTTCAATTTTGGTGTGTCGATACAACTCTGAATTTTGATTACGGTCAACCAATTACTTTATCTCGTAAATGAAATAATTTGATGTCATTTGGGTTCCCTGTTGTCTGTGCCGCTGATGTCTATGTTGTCTTTCCACGCTTGATTCTTCATACCACGAGATTCTTTTTACCCGCGTGCTTTATTTTAATTTTTCTGTGTTAGTATATTAGATTTTTCGTTTTCATTCTTTGTTTTTTTCTGAGTGTAAGTAATTTTACATGTTTTTCATTTCATTTATTTTAGGGATTCATTGACTCAGATAGCTGGATTTATGATTTCATTAGGTTAATTCTCTTCATAAAAATTTTAATTAAGAGCATTTCTTAAACCGTTAGCTTCACATTTCAACAGCTTAACTGAGATTTATCCCACGTAACAGGAACTGAGAGGGATATCGTGGAACAGAGAAACTGTGGGTCATACAGATAATTTTACAGTATTTCTAAATTCTACATGCAAAAGCATATAAGATACAGGTATTCTTTTCCTTGGGACAAATTCTTTGTTGACCAGTGTTATTCTTATCGTAGTTTACAAATCGAAGCATGAAAACGTTACTCAACGTTGGAGCTTTGGAGCCAGACGTCCCCTTTTCACACACACAGCAGTGTGGCAGCAGTCGGATGACTGAAACCAATAAAATAAAAAAGATATATTGAAAGATAAACAGGCTAATTCATATGTCAAGAATCAACGCAAACAAAGCATTGGAATGAGTGGCAGTTTCAGCTAAATGCAGTTTCAGCTAAATGCAGTTTCAGCTAAATGCAGTTTCAGCTAAATGCAGTTTCAGCTAAATAAATTTGGAATGAATTTCGGAAAACTCGATATCATTCTAACATCTTAGACCGACTCGAGATTAAGGTAAAGGAGACTTACAGAAACCGACGAAATGAAACCAAAAAACAATTAGTTAAACACGAAACTATGGGAGTGCGAATACACAACGTGGATGTCTTTTTATCAGTTCATCCTTTTCTCTATCTTTCTCACTTCTCTGCTATCCATGTACACACGCACACGCACAGACACAGACACACACACTCACATATAGAGAAGCAGACAGACAGACAAATAGAAAGATAGATAGGTAGATAGATAAGTAGGCAGCCAGACAGATAGATTGATGGATAGATAGATAGATAGATAGATAGATAGATAGATAGAGAGAGAGAGAGAGAGACACAGAGAGAGAGAGAGAGAGAGAGAGAGAGATTTTGTGACCAAATGGTTAGGTGATTCGCATCTCAACGATGAGGCTCCGGGTCATTCTCCATTTTTAGGGTCAACCTATGCATTATGACAAAATGCGGGTTCAAAGATAAAGGACTGAAGCGCGTCGGGTACATTATACGGGCAGTTATTAAATTACAGCGTAGTTAGATGTTCCGCAACCGTAATATGGTTCATAAAAAAAAAAGGACGTATAATGCTCATCCACTTGCGTGACGTATCGGAAGGTAGTTCAATTGTTTGAATGAGAGAGGTCTTATGAAGGACGAAGATCATCCTCCAGCACCCAAAAATACACACCTTTATACGTATATGTATTTTGTGTGCGCGTACGCTTGCGATGCGTGTATATGTATTGTATATACGCACACATATATATAACTATATACCTATATGTGTATATATATATCTATATTTCTATCTATTTATATATCTATACACGCACACATAAATACATATATATATACATATA
>NC_068982.1:119193781-119194822 GCF_001194135.2 Octopus bimaculoides
TGTGTGTGTGTGTGTGTGTGTGTGTGTGTGTGTGTGTGTGTGTGTGTGTGTGTATGTGTGTTTGTGTGTGTGTGTACGACTTTCAGTTTATATCTACCAAATGGACTCACAAGGATTTGTTCAACACATAAAAAGATAGGTAGAGAAATATTATTGTCTGAAATCAGTGATGCCAGTAACATTTTCTTCTGACAACGCCGCTAAAAATAATTTGAAATATTCTTGAAGATAAATCATGGTAACAAACGGTAAAAGCTTTCGAGTTTGCACACGTTTATAACAAATATGGACAATGTACTGATTGATGAGACCAAAATTTAGAAGCTAAACAGACTTACTTTGTTCAAATGACATCATTAACAAAACATCAATCACATGATCGTCGTCTTCTATAAAACAGCAATACAATACGTCATTAAAATCGCCTTCATCCACAAAATAATAATGGGGTAGTCTGGAAAAGCGAGGACCTAGAGAATACTGTTCCAAATTAACTGTAAAGGATTATTGGGGAACAAAATAAGTGTAGTATAAAGAACATGAATAAGTTCCACTTTTATTATTTTTAACGACACATATTGACCGTAAATTTATTTTCGAAATAAAAACATAAACTGATTGATATTGGTACTTACACGCGCGCGCATACATACGTACACAGGCACATAAGCACACAGAGGCACGCATACATGCACGCAGAGAGGCACGCACAAACATACATACGTTCGTCGACATACATACATAAATATATACAATAAACATGTATACATATATATGTGTGTGTACAAAGCACAACACGTAAAACTTGCATTGATACCTAAATCGAAAACAAAAGATCGTATCCCAAGGAAAGTTTTCTATCTTTCAACGAACAAAAATTGTAAGCAGTAAAACTTAAAGCATACCGAGCAGACGAGATTATGAATCAGCTGCAACGAATAAAATAAATACCCAAAATACCCACTCTCTCCCTTCACTTCTCTTAGTTGATCTTCTGGTCTCTCTCTCTCTCTCTCTCTCTCTCTCTCTCTCTCTCTCTCT
>NC_068982.1:119194845-119197673 GCF_001194135.2 Octopus bimaculoides
TATATATATATATATATATATATATATATATTCACACAATGTAAATACCGTGTTATATACATCAATATATTTATCGTAGGATCTACTGCTTCAGATATTCGTTTCGGTGCGTCCATGGTTCCGTCTTAATCAAATGATCCACTGATAATATAAGGAACACGGACTAAAATCTTCAGAGCCAACGCAAAGGAACTGCCAACTAATGTACTAGTAATTAATCTAAACCTGAAGTATTAAAATCTGTATTTGCACGAATTCATATAAATACATATAGTTAACAGTATTGGTTTCAGTTATTTATTCAGCGATTATAAATAAACTGTGACAAGAAAAGTAACAAGAACACTAAGGCGCCAATATAATTCTGAATAATAAGGCTACTGGTACAAATGCAGGGATTGCATCATTTCGATCCAATGTAATATGGCGTAAATTTCTTCATGATTTTACAGTCGATACTATGTGGTGTGCAATTGGTCTGCAGATACCCCACATATCTAACCAACTTAGTTGCTTTATTTTTGGCAATGTACCGGAAAGACGACCTGTGGTTTGCATAACGTATTTATGACTGACTTTGTAAAAAGCGAGTTAATTGAATTAGCTACTCCACGTGTCAAGACGCCTAAGCTTCCCAACTCAATCAGGTAAGACAGAAGCAGTGCTGCAAGATAACGTATACGAAAATAAAAACTATGTTTCTACGTTTCTCTCCCAATATCACTTGACAATATGTTTACACCCAATAAACTAATGGTGCAGCGATGGATTAAGAATCTGCCTGAAGAAAAAGATAAGGATTATGTACATTAATTTCCCAAAAATCCTTCATGACGGGGTCACAGGATTGCCGCAGGTAAATAACTGAGATATCTATCTAAATATCTATCTATCTACCTATCTGTTGTTCTGATGATGATAGCTGACATTGCAACATATTTTATTTTGCTAAAATAGCTTGAAACTATGGCTCAGAAAATAGATTGGTAAATGTTCTTATTTTTTATTCCCTTTCGAAATCATCCCTCATTGTGGTAGAGTGTTTGACTGCTCTTTCTGGCGGGTTAGATGTCCTATTATAGGCATCTCTGTATTTTAAATGAATAATATCTATCTATCTATCTATCTATCTATCTATCTATCTATCTATCTATCTATCTAACTATCTCTCTCTCTCTCTCTCTCTCTATATATATATATATATACAAAGTAACATACCGAGGAAAAGAAATCCCTCAAAGTAGTGTGTTAAACATCAATCCAATAATTTATATATATTAAAAAAAAAATAGACGGCTCGAAGTTAGTCCCTTATTGTTTTCTCGAGTATAAAAATACCATTTTTGCATCAAATCATCACTTGTGATGAGAAATGCATACTCTTGGCAACAGCAGGAGAACAGGACAGTGATTAGAGGCAGGAGAGTCATCTACACCTACAATTGCACCCTAAAAAGTTAGTGGTCACTGTATGGTGGTCTGTGAAGGTGAGTTATTCATTATTAATTTTTGCAACAAGGAAAAATGGTAACTGCAACATCGTATTGCCAGGAAATTGATTGTACGCAAGAGAATTTGAAAAAAAAAAAAGCAACCCAGGATGGTGAATAGAGATGGCCCGATATTGCTCCACGGCAATGCACGTCAACACACTTCTGAAGCTACAGTTCAAAAGTTTTTGAACCGTATTATGAGATCTTGCAACATTATGAGATCTTCCAACATCTACTAACATCTTGGAACATTATGAGATCTTGCAACATCCTCCCTATTCCCCTGATATCTCTGCAACTGAACATCACTTATTTAAGTATTTTGATCTTTTCATAAGCAATAAAACGTTCTTAAACCAAGAAGAGGTAATTGAAGAATATGAAAAGCAACAGATGAATTTTTTTTAAAGATAGAATATATGACATAGAGAAACGTTGGGTAAACGTGATAAATGAACATGGCTCATAGTCTGACTAAATAAATCAATTTTCAAACATTTCATTGAAACATTTCATTGTTAATTTTCAAATGTGACATTTCATGTGAAACAACCTAATATATATATATATATGCGTGTGTGTGTGTACGTACGTGCCTGTAAGTGTGTGTGTGAGTGTGTGTGTGTGTGTATGTGTGTGAGTCTGTGTGTGTGGGTGTGTCTGTGTGTCGAAAGGTTGAATTTTATTTCATCCTTTAATTTGGAGGGTTCCAAAGGCCGATTTCTAACAACGATACTTCATATTTCGTTGGTAGCTTACTGGCGTAAGATCTTTACAAGTATGAAGTCATTATTACGTGTATATGGTGTGTTATAAGAATTTATTGAAAAGTATTCCATTGAAGCTCAACAAATTGTTACAAGATAGAGAAGAGAAGCTGTTAGAATTTGGAATGGATTTTAATACGAACAGCGATATTAAACATGTAAATAACATTGTGAAATAAACTTATTCAAATTAAATTAATTACAAATCACTGTTCTCCTCAGTGCAAAACTAATACATCAAAATTTATTATTATTATTTTTACAGTGGACTAGATGGAGGAAATAGCAAACGACATATTCGGATAAACATATTTTATTCTTATGAAGAATTAAGAGCATACTAAAAGAAAGTTGTTGAGTCTAGTTGTGTTTAAACCAAAACTCTTAAAATCCTTTTCAAACTCGAACATCTCTTTCACCATATTTTAACAATGTGTTGAGTTTCTGTGGGATACTATTCCATAAATTCTCATAACAAATCATATATATGCACACACACACACACACATACACACACACACACACACACACACACATACACACATACACACACACACACACATATATA
>NC_068982.1:119198764-119208755 GCF_001194135.2 Octopus bimaculoides
TATATATATATATATATATTTCCGTATACATACATGTATATGTATGAGTGTATGTGTGTTGGGAGATATACACATGTATATAGACAGACAGACATACAGACTGATAGATAGATATATAGATAGATAGATAGATAGATAGATAGATAGCTGATCGCATAGAAAGATCTTGTTCGTCACCATTTTAGAAAAATCACAATGTATTGTTGAATTTGCGGAGATTACCGTAGATAAAACTATAGAACAAGAGGCGCAACTCTTGAATGACTTCTCTTCGATGGTTATCTCCGTTGAATTTGAGTTTTGGGCAAACAGTCATTTTGGGTGGTAGACTTGGTGATGGTAGATTTGTTGATGGTAGACGCCACTCAGAGGGAAAAAAAATTAAAAAACACGGTGCAATCCCTACCCAAAATGATACGAACATTGACAAAGGCGGAATAAGTATCTCCCAGATAAGTGGAACGCCATTGGCTAAGTCAGAAAAGACAGAGGATGGAGTACCAAATGTGAACTCTGTATCACTGAAAATCTAAATATAATACTGTCAACAGACATCATCTTCAATATTAGGGATTAAATCTTCTCTCCCAGCAATGACAAGTAATATTTCACAGTTAAACACTGCAAAGTAAAAATACTGAAACAAGCAAAAAAGGATTTGCGTCTATAAACTATTCTTTTATAAGAAATAAGATTTCAAACTAGGTAGTCTTTTATGCGTATATGTATGTTCATGGGTATCCATACCTGCTTGTATGCTGTATGTTTATTTATTTTTGAATATGTACATGCGTTAGTCAAGCATATACATACATGTACACACATGCACACACACGATGGTGATGCAGATAGGTAAAATAGAACGCAAGATATGACTTTATATTTTTATATATATAGCAGAAGTAACAGAATGTCTCAAGGAATGTATCTAATTATGTATGTATGAATGTCTGTATGCATGTAAGTATGTATGTATTTATCTGTGTAAGTACACATGTACAGACATATATGTCTTTGTGTTGTGTTTCACTGTTGCATACAGAGCTTCATGAATTTTTTATACGCTTTACATTACTTTTTCCTGCTTGTATATGCAATTTTCCGATTAAGAGTATTCTTTCTCGTTTTATGAATTCTTGTTTCTCAAGATTAATTAGTCACGTTGCCAAACGCTCCCATAGTTACTGGTAGAAATCTAAGTGAGTAGTCTGGCTGGAGTACCTGTAGATATCTCGTCAGCTAGATACATATACATATATGCGTGCATGATTGTATTATAACTACATGTGCGTCTGGATATATTCTGTTCCATGTTCTGTAATGTAACGCGATGCAAAGTGTATATTATGAACATAACGTCTGTGTTATGTAGTGCATTCATGATTTTAGATTCATTCGAATGTCTGGTGACCTTCGATGCAACGTTTCCTAGTAAACGCATACAGACGCACACACTCCGATTTTCTTTCTGTCTGTCTGTCTCTGTCTCTGTCTCTGTCTCTCTCTTAAACTTACGCACAAGTACACACACACACAGACACACAAGCAGGCACGTGCGCACACGCGCATACACAACATACACCAACACCTCTAGCTGCCTTCCGTGCAACACAATGCAAAGTCTTTAGTAATATTCCTTTGCATGTGCGAGTGTTGCTTCTACATCTGAGTTTTCAGTGTCAACGTGTTTAATAGTGACAGAAAGGACATTATTACTTCGTATGAATTTAATCTTATTGCACTACTTAAACATAAAAATCATGCGGTTTTTGTGAAAATTCAGTAAAAGAAGAATAGAATCCGGGGGAAAATTGTAACAATTTTATACAAATACGTCGTTCTTTTATGTTAAACGATGTTTTTTATGTTCGTTTTTTTTTTCTGCTAAACAGACATTTAGAAATATTCCTTTCGTTGTTGTTCCCTTGTAATCATGTTACCCAGTATGCCCTGCAGTTTCTGCACGTTGTTGTGACATCCGAGTCTAATATTTGTGAACATTACTGGCGAGGGGTTGTGGTGCATACATAGGCAATACTTCTGATCATTGGATAAAGTTTATCCACAAATTCATTGAATTTAGTTGTGTAGCACTACATTAGGGTAACATAAAATGAGTTCATGTACTATATCTGAAAAATTGATAATGCATACGAAAGAAAATAAAAGTAAACCATACTAGCTAGCTTATATGGAGATGAATAAACTGGAAGTCAATTTGCTTACTGGGCAATTCTGGTCACCATAAAGCATTGGTAGCGATGAACAATAATATAGAGGAAAGATAGTGGAAGCCTATAAAAGGAACAGAAGTTCTTATCATGAAATACTAAAGAAAAAAAAGCACGAATATTATTGGTTGAATTTGAAATTTCGACAGTTAAATAGCTGCAGGGTAGTAAAAAATATAGAGCTTTGAATGAAAAGGGAATAAGGCAGATTCTGAGATTACAGATTCGTTTCTGTTGGAGTAGATGAAAGATGAAAGCTATTATTGAAATTTACTATTATGTGTTCAGATTCTTCAGTGCAAACTTAAGACATAATAGATAGTTTTGAACAGATATCAATAGAACAGCAATTTCATGTGAGATCAAAGTATTTCTTTTACTGTGCATACAATAGCAGAGTGAAACATAAGAAACATGCTTGGATGTTCAGTGTAAACCGGAGAAAAAATAGATGAGAGTTATATTCCAGTAAACTTCTCGCCTTTAAATCTAATGGCTGGAATCTGAAGAATATATAGAGCTTATCAATGCACAAGACAAAATTGAGAATAATTTGGTACCGATTGTCTTCTGTTATAAAATATAGAGCATGTAAATATTCCGTTTCTATATCTCATTAGTTGCTGGGTACGAGTAACACGTCTACGTGGCAGTGCAAGTTGGCAAATAGTATAAGGGTTTCTATTTCGGCTTCTCAGAAAATTTCTGCAGCTTACAGACGTCGTCAGATATTATTTATTTGCTGAGGCTAACTGCTCTTGGTATATGATTTATGTAATTTATGAAGCGAAATGTGCTCATCAAAAATATAGGTTACCAAAAATGCCATTTTCTAGATCTGAGAGGATTTCATGGATTACATCATGTTAGATTCTGTTTTTTTTTTTTCGAAAATAATCCAGTGTCTTAACAATACAATGTTTTGTGGGATCATGTTAGAACACTTACTGACACCGATGTATATGAGATCTTTTTTGACCCAACAAGTAAAACTTCTGAAATGTTGACAAAGTGATTTAGAAGCTGCATCTGATATAGAAGCTGCATCTATTGGATGTAAAGTATGACCACTGGAATTTAGCTGATTGTTGCTCTCAGAATGTCAGCTATCCTTGATGTCAATACAATTTCAAGAATCTGAACAATAAATGAGATCTGACGATAGTTTAGAGCCAGCAACTAATTTCCATTTTTGATTTAGGATGACAGTTGGGAACAGAAAATATTGGGATATATTGCCTATATTTTGCATTCTTCTTTTAGAAATACAACCTGAAAATGGGTGGCAGCAATACTTCAGAGCAGAAGAAGACAAAAAAATTGTGTTTAATTTTACTTATTCTCGCATTGTTCGATGTGTTTGTGTCATGCCATCGATGAAGCATTGAAGATTAACGGCATTGATAGAGCCCAATGAAATTTCAGTGAAAATGCCAAAAAAGGGTAATCTGTCATTTTTGTAGACTAACCGCCGTACTTGTGAGTCATTGCAGAGAATGTTGCTTTTACTATTTCTGAACAAACTAGGTGTAACGTTGACTTTGTATTTATTAGTAAACGATATTTTAGCTGGCATACCGTTTTAAAGTTTGTTTTTCGATTCCGACTTTGTTGCTGTCGTTTGCAAGAATGTGCGTAGAAACGTATATTCGTTGATGGCAATGTCTGCATATAGAGTGATGTGATTCTTCACGCATGTTTTGCAAAACGAACAATCTTTTATGTGGCACAGCATATATAATCAAGACTGATTTAGCTTCACGTGATTAGGAGCGGCACTTTATATAGAATTACACCTATTACTAGTTGGTAGATAACACATTTAAACCGGTTGCCGAGACAATTTAGTGTGCCTGAATGTACATTACCCTGCCACTACAAAATGCATTCCACACATTTTATGAGAGGTCCTTTAAAATATCCATCTGTATACGACAGTTTTTACGACTACTACGACTACTACTACTACGACTACTACTACTACGACTACTACTACTGCTACAACTACTTCTAGTACTACTACTACTCGTAGTAGTAGCAGCAGTGGAGGTGATGGTGGTGGTGGTGGTGGTAGTAGTAGTAGTAGTAGCAGCAGCAGCAGCAGTAACAGTAGTAGTAGTAGTAGTAGTAGTAGTAGTAGTAGTAGTAGTAGTAGTAGTAGTAGTGGTGGTGGTAGCAGTAAAATAACTATTATAATTAGGATCACCATGATTATCTCTTTCGAATGGCTTTCTGATACTACATTATTCAATACTTCCTTTCGTCTACAAAAACAGAGAATGTGAAATGAGTAAGATCTATTTCAAAAGAAAGGGGTGCCATGTAGTGATAGCTCGTTGCTGTTCATTGTTATTAAAGACAAAAGATGTTAGAATCATTCGCGTGCTGGACAGAATACCTTGCAGTGTTCAAGCATGTCCCTTTAGTTAAATGCAACATTAATCATCCTGAACTTGATAAAATCTCTACTAATCATATCCTGAAGTCGATTTAAAGAAATTTTCCATTCTTCGTGCTTTGATAGAAATAATAATTATTGTCACGTCATTTGTTTGTGTATTAAAACAGCTTCGTTTGCCGATTTGTTACATTGGTTCTGATATTACTGTATTGTTTCATGGGTTAGCTCTGTAGAATATATGCCATATGACTTATAGCATTTTGTTCAGTAGCGATCGTGTATGATATAAATTTGTTTGAGCTGTTATTAATATGGAGGAAATGTTAAAGTATTGTGTATGAATTATACAAGAGTATATGCATTGTTATATTTTATTTGAGTGGAGATTGGATACGTGAAGTAGACACCGTAGATTCATTGCCACACGCAGGAACTTCAAAAGCCACAAAGAGGTATTGCAAGCTCTCCTACGGTATCCATCATCAGATCGAAATTACTTCCGTATTATCAGCATATTTGAGTGTCACAAGCGTTTCTCCCCTTGGTCTGTACGCTTCGTCCATGTGGGGCAACAAATAATGAATATCTTCACCTGGTTAAGGATTCCAACTGCAGCCTTTTTTCTTTAGCTTCAGCCACCTTCAATTGATTTAATCTTCCATGCCTATATCCTTGATGACTTTCTTTAGTTGTCATGGTTAAAAGCCTCATTAATTGAGCTGTTATTAATATGGAGGTAATCATATGTGTTACTTTGAGTTGTGGAAATAAGATGTTAAGCTTCTGCTATAGAACATTGGTAGCATCTAGAAGCGGTATATCTTTTGTTTATAACCACTGTTATTGTATTTGGCACTCAAAGATTGATACCATTTATATTTTCATACCGACTATACTCATTATTATCATCTTCAAGATACTTGAAATATGTGAGCTCATTGACTTTCTTGTGGATGATATTTATTTCAAGGTTTGAAATGACTATCATAACATAAATACCACGGCCATGTCGTTGTATGTAGTCATCGAACTTGTTATACGCCTGCATAATGAACTTGTTATACGCCTGCATAATGAACTTGTTATACGCCTGCATAATGACCAACATATATAGGTAGCTATATTACAGGGGTTGTTAAGGCAACGAGAAAATGTTTAGCGGTTTTACGCCAGTCTACACGTTTTGAGTTCAAAATCCGTCGAGGCCGGCCGGCCTTGCCTTTTATCCTTTCAAGTTGAACGCTGCGGACGATGTAACAGACTTTCCTCTCCCCCGAAATTTGCTGGCCTTGTACCAAAATTTGAAACTAATATTACAATGGCTGTTGTAAAATTATGTCGTGAATTATGAAAGCACTGGTGAGCCATATCGATATGATCATTTGCATAATTGCACTAATTACATTGTCTGCAAATAGTACCGTTTTGATTCATTAGACAACAATCACTTAAGGCCTAGAATTTTTGAATGATTGACAGATCAGCCTCCGTCGAAGTTTCACAGATTGCACCATTATATGACTAGAAACAGCATTAGGTTCAAAGGTGCTTATGCGATTTAATATAACAAATTGAAGATAGCATAAGAGTAACGGGATTTAGTTACAGAACTGAAACCAAAAAAAAATTAAACTGCTGTTCAACTAAGTGCAAATAGTTCCTGCTCTCATCGCACAATTTGTAATTGCCCGAAAATAATCCATCAACAGATTAACTGACATTAACATGTTTAAGGAAGATTTTCTACCGTTCATAAAAAGAATGGCAGAAAATGATTCATTGTTAGTCCCGTTAGAATCCATTTAAATACCTATGAATTGAAGTGTCATCTGATTAAATGACAAGTGATTAATCCATTAAACATATATAGGGTAGAAATGTACAGTGCCTGACAAAAATAATAATTGAATTAATAACAACAACAAAAACAACAACAGCAACAATAATGATAATGACAATAGTAATAGATGATAATAATAGATGATGATGATAATGATAATAATAATAATAATAATAATAATAATAATAATAATAATAATAATAATAATAATAATAATAATAATAATAATAGATGATGATGATCATGGTAATAATAGTAATTCAAAATTGCTTATGAATCAGATAAGACTGATTTCGAATAGAGGCTTTCTTAATGTATAAAGATTTGTTGGATGATGAGTTTTGTTTGAGGTTTATGCCTTGTGTCATTCGTGCATAGATTTTGGGAGAGGTTTTATCAGAGAATTATTGCCATCGAACCAACCTTTACGCTTCCGTTTGACAAATCCTAGAACATGGTTTGATGATGTAACGAAGATTACGCCACAAAACCTCAGGACCATTGTTAATATTTAGGCTTTTTGAAGCTAATATTTCATTAATGTAAAAGGATTGGAGATTGGAATTCCACTATAATATATTATGCTTCAGAAAGTTTGGAATTGCAGCAGAATTTTTGAACACAGTATGCTGTCGAAAACCTTTTCGCTAATAATACAGAACTGATAGTTCTGTGCTTGTTGTGACAGTTCTCAAGGACCACGCGATTACTTAGGAGTTGATCTTTGCATCCATATGAGCTTCGACGGCGCCCGTTTTCTTGAATGTGGAAATAGTGTTCTGTTCCATGAATGCATTTGTTTTTTCCGCTAGAAAAATGTTAAGATTTTATAAGTCGTAGATAAACAGGTTGTGGGCTGATAGTTTCTTTTTAACATTGTTTTCATTATTCTTTGGGGGTAGGTAAGTAATACCACTTGCTTACCAGTCAGGTGTTTTGTTAGGGTCTCTCATAATTTCACAGAACATTTGAACTAACTTTTCATGTACACACGGGAGCGATAGAAGCCAGAAATTCCTTTAACGAGGATTTCGTGTATGTCATCACCAGAAAAGTACAAAGAACAGTGATCCGATTTCTATGGTCGGAAGCGTTATCAGGTTCTGAAATTCATCGAAGGCTTTTAGCACGATATGAGTACAGTGCACAAATGCGCGGAAGTGTGCATGAGTGAATCGAGAAGTTTAAAAGTGGCCGGACAAGCGTGACGCACGAAAAGGGAGTAGGTGGCACTTTAAACGTCACCACTGACGAGAAAATTCAGCAAGCTCGTGAGTTGGTAATGGTGAACCGGCGAATCATCATCAATGAGGTAGCTCTTTCTTTGCAGATTAGCCACGGTTCTGCTTATTAAATCATCCACGGTGAGCACGGTTTCCATAAAGTCTCTGCAAGATGGACTTCAAGAGAGCTTACTGCAGAGCACAAGCGCAAATGCCTTGAAATCTGCCAATGTTTAATGAATCGCTACAACAATGATGGCGAGGAATTTTGAGAAGAATAGTTACAGGAGATAAACTGTGGCTCCATCATTATGAGACAGAATCCAAAAGACAGAGAATGGAGTGGAAACATCCTGGCTCGCCAGCGATGAAGAAGTTCATGACTCAGTCTTCCATGGGAAAGGTGATGCTAACCATGTTTGAGGACTCAAAAGGGCTATAGTGGAAGAGTGTACGATCAGCAGTGCAAGATACACTGCTTTCCTGGTCAAAAAACTGAAACCAGCAATTCGCACCAAAAGCCGAAGCCTATTGTCGAAGAAAGTTTTGTTGTTACATGACAATGCACGCCCACAAACGGCGGCCCAGACCATTGAAACCATTTACCAATTGGGTTTTGAGGTGCTGGAGCACCCTGCCTACAGCCCAAATCTCACCGATTCCGACTATTATATCTTAGGTCCGCGCAAAGTTGGTTTACGAAATCATCGATTTCCTACGGATGAAGATGTGAATGAAGTGGTGCATAAATCATTGCACATCCAACAGTAAACCTTTTTGGTGGGAATACGGAAACTTGTGGACCGCTGGACGAAGTGCATCGAAAGGGAGGGAGACTACAGTAATCCCTCGACTATCGCGTGTGCTACGTTCGAAAAACTCAGCTGTAGGTGAAAATCCGCGGAGTAGAAACTGTACTATACAGTATATTTTTTACTATTCTTATAATTTGTATATATTTACTTTATTATAACTGCAAAAATCCCTACGGAGGAGTCGGCGTAAGCATAAATAAATAATAAACGCCGATAGGTGAACTGCGTATGGCGAGGGATTACTGTATGCAAGATGGCCCAAAAGTAGGTTTACAATTATTCAACTATCTTTTTCGCATTCATATATTAACAGTTTAGATCTTCATTATAAAAACATATGAAACCATTATTGTATGCTAATTTATTTAATTTTGCGAAGCAACTTTTCAGTTTGTAAAATAGAACATCTTAACGTAATAAAATGTTTTAAAAGAAATTGAAAGTGCCTACGTGATAACTGTAAACCGAGTTTTTGGCCACTCTGTATAGAAAAATAAGATAATTCTTTTCCCCTACATTTGCGTAAATATATTGAAAAAACAACAGTGCGTACAATTTTTTACTCTACCTCGTATCTATCTATCTATCTATCTATCTATCTATCTATCTCCCTCTCTATCTCTCTTTCTCTATCTCTCTCTCTCTCTCTCTCTCTCTATATATATATATATATATATATATATATATATATATATATATATATATATATATATATATGTATATATATATGATCTGGAAATAGTTATATGAATGTAGAGAAGTGGGAGATGAGTAGAGTGCAATATAGGACACTATAAAGTCAAAGTTGCATTATTTACAGCCCTAAAAAGTTTGATTAAAAGAAAACTAACAACGACAATTACGACAACATATGGCTGAAAAAATATTAATGATATAAATTGAATAATAATATATGTTAGATTTCTGGACCCGTGATTAATTTGAACATTTCTTCACTTAGTTCTTCTATAATATATTTAAATATATTCGGCAATTGGAAATAGCATTTTACACGTGAAATTATTGAGAATGAAATTAAATTGCGTTTATAGCTTGTCCCGACTGGAAAATTTTACAAACACACTCATACACACAGTTACTCAAATATAAAGATATACTTCGTAAATAAAGATATACTGTATATTGATACACAGCTCTGATTGACGCATTCTTTTCATAACATACTCACAAATTTTCACTTAATAAAAAAACATAGAGAAAAAAAAATTAACTTATTTACATACATAAATACATAAACTAGCATGTAAATACGCATATGAAGGTAACATTGAATATATATATATATATGTGTGTGTGTGTGTGTGTGTGTTTGTTTGTGTCTGTGTGTACTTACGTGTATACATACAAGCATATATACTTTGTATACTTTATATATTATACATATTCAGGCATACAGACATAAATGTGTACGTATGAATGCACTTGCACACAGACGTGTATATATATATATATATATATAT
>NC_068982.1:119212117-119213548 GCF_001194135.2 Octopus bimaculoides
ATACACGCACACACATACACACACATATAATGTATGCATGTATATAAATATTTTTTTGGTAAGACAAAAAGTTCACTAAATTGCATGAATTAAGTAAAGAACTAAAACCAGTTTACGATATTGTATTCGTTTTTGAATATTTATTAAAGCTGGGAACTTTGATTTCTGACAAATTGCACTCTTTCTTCTTAAGACATTCAATGTGAAGTTATTCACCAGGAATATCTCGAAAGAATTACTCTCGTAGAAATTTATGGTTACATATAAGTGTATCAGAATATGCATATCAGTCCTTTACCTTCCAGCATGCACTTAGCACAGAGGCAGTGAATTTCGTTTGAAAGAATAATCTTCGATATGTGGTAACATACTTTCCCCAAAGCACAATGTCTGATAAATCCATCTCACCACATGTATTTTTAATAGTAAATAACTATTAAATAGTGATACCTTGTGTGCCAATTCTCTCTCTATACCCGTTTCTCTCTCTCTCTTTCTCTCCACCTCCTCCTCTTCCTCTCTGTAAGAATTCTACATTTAACCCATAAGACAGTAAAATTCACAATGCGGACAAAATCATAACTCTATTTCCTTACGTTCAAAATATATTATTGCTACTGATATTTACATATTTCTATTCAGAAAGCAATATTTAATGCTACATATTCTTAAACAGAATTCATTACATATATATTTACCATAATATTGGTTTCTGATTTTGGTACAAGACCATCAGTTTTGAGGTTGTTGGGTAAGTCGATTACATTGACCCTGAAAAGATAAAAGGCGAAGTCCACCTCGGCGGAATTTAAACTCAGAATTTAAAAATGGCATTTTAACGATTCTTTTCTACTCTAGGCAAAAGGCCCGAAACTTTTGAAGAGGGGGCTAGTCGATTAGATCGACTCTAACACGCAACTGGTGCTTACTTTTTCGACCGCGAAAGGATGAAAGACAAAGTCGACTTCGGCGGAATTTGAACTCAGAATGTAAAAGCAGACGAAATACCGCATAGCATTTCGTCCAGCGTGCTAACGATTCTACCAGCCCGCTGACTTCTTTATATAAAACTAGAAGAAATACCCGGCGTTGCCCGGGTTAAAGAGAATAATGAAATCCATAAACGCCGTCTAGACTACGCAACCCTCAACTGTTAGTAGCTACGATACCATATTTCTACATTAATAACTCTCCAATCCATGCCAGCATGGAATGCTAGAAGAAAGTTTTCAACTCATATGTATATAAAGTAAATACACGTAATTCAGAAACACGTTTTGTGTATTTTATTTCATAACCAAACAAACAGGTACAGATTATAAATAATGAAAGGCCAAGTTTGGTGATTCATTTGACAGAGGTAGTAGAGAGACAATGCGATGATAAATCTGAGGTTGGATCTTGAAAGTTTGGATAAATGCTGCCTCAGTT
>NC_068982.1:119215246-119217530 GCF_001194135.2 Octopus bimaculoides
ATATATATATATATATATATATACAGAAACAATTATTACCAACAAAAGCAGCATATACGTTAGTAGGAAATGAATTCAAACGCGTGTGTGTATGTGTGTGATAAATAACAGCCACATCTTAGTTTTACCAAACCCCTCTTTTCATTTAATGCGGTGAGAAAATAGATAGTGTATGAATCGATTAGTAACAATGTCATAAGCGAAGGATAACTTGTGGTAATACTTACAATGAATATGTCGAAGAAAACTAATAATGAAAATCGATATGATTGGGCACAATAAATAGTTTCCTTAAATGATAGTTTAGGAGAGCGTATATAATTTATAGTCCCATCGCTACGAAAGTTGTGTGGAATTTGTTTGGACAAAGTATTTCAATATGTTAATTATTTTATTGAGTAAATGTTTAGGTATCTAATTATAGATAAAGAAATCAGAGAGCTGGTAGAGCCGTTAGTACGCCGGGCGAAATGCTTAGAGGTATTTCGTCTGTATTTACGTTCTGAGTTCAAATTCCACCGAGGTCGACTTTGCTTTTCATCCTTTCGGGGTCAATATATTAAGTACCAGTTACGTACTTGGGGCGATCTAATCGACTGGCCCCCTCCTCAAAAATTTCAGGCCTTGTGCCTAGAGTAGAAAAGAATACAATGAATATGTTGATGAAAACTAATAATGAAAATCTGTATGATTGGGAACAATAAATTGTTTCCTTAAATGATAGTTTAGAAGAGCATGTATAATTTATAGTCCCATCGCTACGAAAGTTGAGTGAAATTTGTTTGGGACACAGAACACCTGAATATACTTGGAATTTTCGATATTGTTCAAATGGTTTACAAGTACTTAGGATTGAAGGCAACAGTTTCTTGCTTGTATTAATAGGGAATGTTTATTATTGTTACGTCTCTATATTTATTTTACAAGATTCTTGACGTGAAATCATACGTTAAAACAAATATAGTGCGTATGATAAATTAGCGAAATATGGTTATGCCCAAATTTTACAATATACGAAATTAAATGTCTCGGTATATTATCTATATATATAAAAATGAGAATGTGTGTGTGTGTGTCTGTCTGTCTGTCTGTGTGTGTATGCGAATCCCTAAAACTCGAGAACTACGCAACCAATTTCATTCAAATTTTACAGATGCCTTACTTAGGGTTCCAGTTGTGTTTTAGTCAAAAAATATTTATATATATATATATATATATAAATGTAACGGTTTCCCAATTAAGATTTGACATCATATTTAAAGCTCCGAGTTGATAGGTAATTATTCATCTATGACTACACTGAAACTTATAATGGAAACAGCTGTAAACTAATGAAGTTCACGAAATAATTTCTTATTCCCTTGTCAATCGTCAATTTACTTTTTTTATATATACGTGGTCGGACCCTCGGCGTCAACCAGCAAAAAGAGGCTAACCAGCAATTTTACCTAGAGTTCTTCGTAAGGTGGTAGCATTTTTCTCGAGTAATCTACATGATGGTAAGCAAGACATATCAAAGTGAGGATGAGATTCAACAGCCATCAAACACCGTTGTGAGAGAGAATCCTGTAGAGTTTGTTAAGTCATCTCTGTAGTAGAAGAAAAACTCAAATATAATTCCTGCAACTTCGTTGGCAGCCAAAGAAGTAGCCGCTTTTTTTCTTCTTTTTTCTTTATATTTTTTTGCATATGTTGTTCTGGGTCTGGGTTGGCCATGCTCAAATCCTGCTATCACAAGACAGGCATCGATGGATTTCAAGCATCCCTATTATCTTTTGCATACTAAAAATGACTAGCCAAAAGAGGCAAAATATTCGATGATAAAAAAAACAATAATTCACAAACTAATGGTAATATGAGATATTCACACCTTCTTCGGATTCATAAGCAATTACTGCACGGTCAGTTAGCTCTCGGTAAATGAGTACCACAGAAATCGAAATTAAGGAGGGCATTAAAAGGAGGTTAACATCTTGAGAAGGTAAGGAAACCTAGCTCAGTTTTGTCCATTCTTCAGGAAATCAGTAAACGACTGGCGGATGAAATTCTTACGAAATATAGTTGAGCAGGGATAGTGCAAGGGAAATGTTGATAACGGTCTAGGTGTGAATTTCCCTGAGTATGTTAGCACACAGACCAATTTAACATTAACGGGTGTGTGCGTGACTGTCTGAACAAGTCAAGCTTTAGCAATAATCAGAGGGCGACAAAGATTGTACCTCAGGAGGCGAACAGAAACTTCATATTAAAATTCTCAAAAACAGCATATATATATATATATATA
>NC_068982.1:119217641-119222218 GCF_001194135.2 Octopus bimaculoides
ATATATATGAATGGAAGGATTACTGCAAAAAAAGTACGCATTTATATAAATTCACCTGAGACAATATATTTCCATGCACATGTGCGTAATTGTTTATGCATATATGTGTTTCTTTGTATATATGCTAGTCATAGTGGATATAGGGATGCGTAAACATATAGGTGTAGGTATTTCGTAGTTGATGCACGTCTGTGTGAGTGCATGTGTGGGTGGGTATGTATAAGCTTGTGTGTGTGTGCGCGCGTGTGCTTGTGTCTGTCAGTGTGCCTATCTGTCTGTCTGTATGTCTGTCTTTCAATGTGTGAGTGTGTTTCTTTCCACAAGATGTGCTTTGATATATTTCGCACTACATTTCGTCTATACGCCTGTAATCAGTTCGAACATCTAATATTGTCTTCAATTTTTAAACTGAGCTCTTCATTAATTTTAAGTATCAACTTTAAACATCTCTTTCTTAATCACATGATATACACTTTATTTAACAATATCAATCGCACGTTATTTTGCAGTTCATGATTTTCTTTTCTGTTATTTCTTATTATTTTTTATATTTTAAAGAAACGTTTGATCTTTATCTGAAGCCCATTTTCAAGTTATCTCTGCGAACTTGTGCTGTTTAGCAAATTTATATTTTTCTTGTCATCGGTATACTTTAGAAATATCCGCGAGTTCATTCTTTGTAGCATTCAGTTATGTAATTTCCTATAAAAATACTCTGGGCAACAGTTTACTGTCTCTATAATTTTAATTCTGAACAGTATATCTTAGCGTGCATGTGTGTGTGTGTATATGTATGTGTGTGTATGTGTGTGTGTGTGTGTGTGTGTGTGTGTGTGTGTGTGTGTGTGTGTGTGTCTGTGTGTGTGTGTGTGTACATGTGCAGTTGTCGTCATATTGCTTGAATTTTATATTTTAATGCGTAATTGAATGTGACTGAATTTGTATCTTTCTAGCACACCTGCTCTTTAGGCACTTTCCAAGTGGGTACTACTAAGACGATTGATATTTATTTAAATGTTTATCGAACTAAATGTATAATCTATTCAGAACTTTGACGCCAACTGTTCAGATTACATACGCAAAAATACAAAATGCTTACTGTAAAGTTGTGTTTCATCGCAGTGGAATTGAAGTTGTTCACTAGATCTGAGATTCATATTCAGTTCCTTATTAAATAAATATCGCACGAAACCACACGGAATAAAATATATTCGAGTAAAGAATTATTTAACATTCTCGATCACAGTAACATGTGCGTGTATCGACACATACAGATATAATTGTGCCCGATATATGTTACATAGTTCTTTTTTTTTTTACAGTAACCTAGGCACACGCATCTATATACACTAACATCGTCAAGCTTGCAAACATTGTGCTACGCATTATCCTACAACTCTTCTTTCTTGCTCGCATGAAATCCACTTGTTTTGTTTTTGTTTCTTTCCTCATATCTTTTGATGGAAAAAACGATACGTCTTCTTCCACTTGGTTATTTACTCAATAAGTTTGTTAAGAAATGAGTTAGTGTATTTTATAAAATATTTCGTTTTTGATTTCCCTTTTCTCTGGGCTGGCTCAAATCGCACCTTCCTACAGTATTAGCAAACATGATTGTTATCTATCATATAGCAGTCAATTTGTAAATATATTTTTTTCCTCATAGGTTATTTGATAAATGTTATAATATCTTTAGATACGCTGTTTCTTAATATTACCCAAGGTTGAAAAAGGTATTAATATAGCTGTAGCAATCGTTGTGAGATATTCATTTGGATACATATTGTTATTCTTAAGTTAGTAAATACCCCAGTTATTAAGGCACAAAATTTACTTTACGAGCAAATTCCTTGAAAACCATCCGAGGAAAATATTCATTACACTAACTGTTACCTATTGCAGAACCTTTTTTAGCAACAACCATCTGCAACAAGCTATAGAAATCCACTGCCACTTCCTCTTCACTTACCAACTGTTTCTTAATTCATGGTTCTACATAAACTGTTGACATGTCTATGACCACGCGCGCGTATGCATGCATGTGCACGTGTCTGTGTGTATGTGTATGTTAACCTGAATTTGTGTATTTCAGTTTGTTTAAGCATGTATCATATATTTGGCATTCATCGACGCCCCAGCATGAATGCAGCTTTAAAGCTGAAACATTTTAAAGATTTGAAGAATTTAAAGAATTACTATTTGTAGCTGTCTTTACCAAACTCCTGTCATTTGTTTGTCAATTTTAATGTCCTTATAACGATTTTAACCTCTTCTGTTGTCTTTCTCTCTTTATCACTGTTTGTTTCTGTCCTCCTCTCTCTACGCCTTGTAACTCGTGACTGGAGAAATCAATCCACAGTTAACTAATATTACGCTAAGTTGTTAAAGCGGCGAGCTGGCAGAATTGTTAGCACGTAGGGCAAACTGGTTTGCAGCCTTTCGTCCATCTTTACGGTCTCAGTTCAAATTCCCTCAAGGTCGGCTTTGCCTTTTATCTTTTCGGGGTCGGTGAAATAAGTACCAGTTACGCACTGGGGTCGATGTAATCGACTAGCCCTCACCCGCAAAATTTCAGACCTTCAACCTCCAGTAGATATAAATATTATGCAATGCTGTTGGTTGAGTGTAGTTCTTGATGTTGATTTTCTTGTTTTGTTTGTATTCAGTTTATTTTTATTTCCACTGATGTTCGTTTTGTATCCTTTATTGAGTATGTGTAAGTGTCAGAATTTCCTGTATGCTCGGTGGTCTTTGATATGCTTGTTACATTAATGTTACAAATACGGTAACAAGCACGTCTCCTTTGCATTTTAAAGGCCATTTTGCAAGTTATAACTCTTTACGAAATCATATTGTGAAAAGAATTCTAGAATATTTTTACAATATTTCAAAACACTTCTCCCTTTCCCCTTGAAAATAAGGGATATCCCAGCTTTTCTAAACAATCTCATAACAAATAACAGTTCGAATACGGATAGGCTTTTATATCCAGTGTAAACAACAAGCGAAATGAACAACAGATAAACATTTAAATGATGAATAATATGTTGCAAGTTCAACTAAATATACGAATATGATATGATTACAATAAAAGAACACGTATAATATAAATAAAAGCGATATAGATGCATCAATCAGTGGTATATGACTCATACGCTTTTTTTATAAAAATGATATGAGAGTCAAATATATACTTGTAATACATAACAGATTAGGAATAGAAAATTTATTTGTAATTTATGCAACCATCAATATTAACAATATATATTATTTTTTTAAAAATAGCCCAAGGATTTATAAGCAAATTCGAAACGGAAATAGGAATTAGTTATGTCTATTAAGAATTGATAAATGATATAAAACACCACATTCAGCATTGAAGTGAATTAGGTAATAACATAGAAGTTATAAATTATAATGTTAAATACATAAGACAACTCAGCGGCAAATCAAATAAATGAACATGAACTTACTGACAAAATGCCCAGCTAATAGATGAAATAACATCGACATATACAAACATTAGTTCTAATTTTTTCTCCACTGAAGAGTTGATGCATTGTTATGCAAGTATCATATATAAAGTGGTTCTCATCGCCTTTGTTTTCGCTGGCAACGCAGTTTACAGCAAATGTATAATTTAGGCGCACATTTTGCTTGAAATAGAAAATATGTATTGCAAAGATGTGCAAATTATATATAATCATTAACGCTTTTATTATTTATTAAATAATTGAATCATATAATTACATGCTGCATTTTTCACATCTTAAAATGTTTCAAATACAATTTTATGATTTTCACACAGCACCTAAATATATATCATGGTTTATAGGTGTGCCATGTTTCGACCTTTGAAAGCTTCTGGCAATGAATTGCTTATTCACGTTCATTGGATTGATACTTTCGAATAAATCCGGATTACTACGCATATACTTTTACTATTATCACTCAATGGATGTGACTTTGCTCACCTTGTTGAAGACTCAGTACTCGAAAAACCTTACACTATTGATAGTCATCTGTAAACAGGAAAAGAAATATTTACATGAGGAAGACTTAGATCCTGGAAGCTATTTTCTGTATCGTTTTATCGAATATGCCAATGCTCCGGTTATTTTATAAACTAATATTGAGAAAAATATGTAGTTGGATCTAAAACATAACGTACGTAGAATATAGTTAACTGTATCCAGAGTTGAAATATAAAAAGAAATGCCGCTTTTCCATGCATATCGTTAAAATATGTTAGAAACGATGATCTATAAAGTATGACAGAATTAATCAAGATAAATTTTTAACTTAAGACAGTAAAGGATATGTCTAGCCAGTTCACAAGATTACTTTTTTTTCTTTTTTTTCTTTCTTTCTTATTTCTCATTTCTAGCCAAAAGATCGTCAGAAAGTTTTCTTCAACATTAATAGCTGTGAATACTAGGTAGACTGAATTAGATCTACATAAAAGCCTATGAGAGCTGTAACACTTAACGTTAAAGACGGCTAAAATTATAACAGTGGATGAAAGCTACATTAATACATGTATATATGTATATATATATATATATATATATATATAT
>NC_068982.1:119224030-119237701 GCF_001194135.2 Octopus bimaculoides
ATATATATACATATATATATATAAATATACATATATATGGCAAAAAGAAAATGGAGGGGATATACATCAGCCGGTAGACATTCTATTATGCCTATTTATTCCAAAACAAAAGTGAGTATTATAAGAATACATACACATGCAAAGACTGTGTGCTACACAAATATATACTAGTAATACATAAAAGACAGGAGTATCACAACAAGGTGAGCAAAGTCACATCCATTGAGTGATACAAGTAAAAGTATATGCGTGGTACTCCTTATTTATACGAAAGTATCAATCCAATGAACGTGAATAAGCAATTCATTGCCAGATGATTTCAAATGGTGAAGCGTGGCGCCACTATACACCATGCATTACTAGTGTTACTAGTATATATTTGTGTAGCACACAGTCTTTGCATGTGTTTGTATTCTTATAATATTCCATTTTCTTTTTGCCGTATAAATTAAGAGTAAACCGCTTTTTACCCTCGCCCATATATGACATTCGATTGCGAAAATGCTACATAGTAACCAGCACTTGGGTATAAATAATTAGGCACACTACCAGCTGTATATTTTATAGGTAGAAACATTTAGTTGGTTGGCTTTCCAACCTCTAAAACATATATATATATATATATATATATATATATATATATATATATATATATATATATATATATATATAGTTGAAATTTATAGGAAAACAAAATACGAAGACAGGTGTATGAACAACATGCAAGTGCATTATGATGTTACTTGGGAAAATGAAAAAAGTGTGTTACGTTTCGGGCCTCCGCTCTTCAATAGAGAGGAATAAAAAAAAATAAGCAGAGAGAGAATGAAAAATTAACAGAGAGAATGTGTAGATTAAAGCAGTCGAACATGGCAAATGACTGGAAAAAAGACCGGTTGAACGAAAGGGAGATAATAATATAAAAAGCGGAGGTGCGGTTAGGGTTTGTGTGTTAGATTCTTACAGAAAATGCAGAATATTGAAGGAATATTGATATATTAGAAAGTACATAATTATTATATCAGGAAAAAATGGTGATCTATTTGATAAGTATACTGCTATCTTGCTCTAAAGTTTGAGTATACACCATGTAGGAAAACAAACGGTGTTCAGCAAACCTGCACACAACAACATTGATGTAGATAAATTTGAAATGGTATAAATCAGTCACAACTGATTGCATAGCCCAAACAATATTACGCGATTATGTTATTCTTTTCTGAACGAAACGTTAATAACCTTTGCGTTCTATCCAAGATTGTTGAGATTGATACAATTCTGTTCCAAGTATTGCAAGCTAATAGCTGCTAGGAAAGTAAGTGCAGAGATTTCTTTGCAGTTGGCACTGATTTGAGCAGGCTGAACACAATGTAATGATCACAGTTTAGCCTAAATTTCGAGTCGTGACAACATGAGTGAAGAGAGGAGGAGAGGCATGTAGGTCAGGGACGCCTGAGTAGAGGGTTCAGTTCCTCAGCTCGTTCTGAAAAGCAAATGTCTCAGCAGTAAGAATTGAAAGGCTGAGAAAGGAGACAGCGCACCGGGCTATTTTAGTGTGTTTGCGTTAGATTTCGTATTAATCGATTGACCTCCCTGAAGATGTTATCTAACCCGCCTGAGTATGTAAAAGAATCATCCGAAATCTAGTTAGGAAAAATCCAGTCTTTGTCACATTTAAGATAATCGTTCGATGGCAAAGATGAGGTAACGCCTTTGATACGAAGTGATTGCATGAAATTAGTCCTTTGTGTTGTATTAGAAAAAAATGAAAGAGAGGTCCATTGGAATATTCTGTCAAGTTCTCTGTTCATGGCATTTGTGCAGAGTTTTACATGAGTTGTTTAAGGAAAAATTAAGGGTAGTAACATATGCGTAGAGTTGGTACATTCAGCAATGACAGCAAGGAAGTTGAAGTATAGAAAAGTAATATAGGAAAAGAATGAACACATAATCGTTAATGTGAGTAGCTAGTTGCATCAAACTTCTACCAACGTCGCAATAGTACAAACTTACAAGAAGCCTTAAATACGTGAAACAAGACCTGGATGCGCTCATTTCCGGAGACTTCTAGCAGGGGTGCTTTCGCGTGGTAATCAAAAGAAATATATTTCGAGGGATTTTACCTAACATAAGCAGTGGAGTTTGATGTGCAGCTGACAGCACTGTTGATGTGTCCCCCATTAGAATACTAAGAACTGATGGAAAGAAAAATTCTGCAAAAGTTGCTTTTTTTGTGAGCAATAATCGGCTTCGATTTATCAGACTTGACAGTTTAAAGGGGCTAGATCTTGCAGTGTATGGAAATAGATATCTAGATTGTGGGTTGAGTAATATCCGGCAAGCGCTGTATACTGAAGTATTAATTTTCTGTAGCAGATATCATAGCCCATCACATCCTCATAAGCATAAAGCGAGGCGGTTTATCTTTACGCATGATAATGCTTCACTTACATGCAATGCTGACTGACCCCCGCGTTATGTGCGTAATATTTTAGCTTAAATACGCCTCACTCATCAAAATTTATACGGTAACGGATCCACTACCGACATTTCCCCTTCTTCCACTCTCTTCGTATTGAGATTATGTCATTGGCCACTCACACCTTCTTACAGTCCCGTATTCCTTTTTCAAACAACCTAAAACTTTGTCTCTTACGTATATTAATCTTTACCAGCGTACGCATGAAGTTATTTTAGATGTTCTTCCGCGTGCGTATACCTGATATTATGACATATATCCATTGGCCGTTAATTATATATCCATTCAGCTATTTTCATACCGTCCCTATACGCACATGCATGCACACACTTGCAAACACACATACATATAATTATAACATCTGTGATTTACCGGTTTCTTATTATCTATAATTATTTTTTCAGTTACTATAGAGACACACTATACTTTGAGACATTTCCTAGATTTTTATCGTCTTGTAATTTTGGTACTTTTTAAACCACTTATTCAAATAATCGTTTTCATCTCATGAATGTCAGTTTTGAAATATGAGATTACATTCCTCCTCACGATAAACAAAGTGAGCTAAACCCCTGAACTTCACAGAATGTTTATTCCAGAAGTAGACTATCACCAGATTTGTTGGACGATGTTTATATACATATTTGGTTGAATATATTAGCGTACATCCAACTTCAGACGTGTCATTTCCTATTCAAGTACTAGCGAAATATTGTTCCTCAAGAGCTATTGGTAACTTGCAAAACCCTTAATTACAGATATTTTTCTTATTTTTGTTTTTACAGGTCGTCGGCTCACTTGTTAATAACGGCCATGATCTGACATTTGAAGTAGACCAAACCAGTCAATGGGGAGTCAATATTAGTATGGGTCCGTTATCATATACTTATCGCGCAGCGAATCTAAAAGTCCATTTTGGAAGTAAAGATGAACGAGGTTCGGAACATACTATAGCAGACAGAGCATTTGTTGCAGAGGTAAGAGATTTATCAATATATTATATCTTTTTCCCATCCGAGGGAGCCACAAAGGGTGTTCTTAATGTATTCCAGTGCTGATTACAAGTACGTTGATTCATATTACGTAATCACTATGAGAGCTATTTCTATATTCAAGGTATTGCTTTCTGAAGTAAAATGAAGTATTCATAGCTATAAAAGGATATCATGAGTAACAAAGCTACTGTAAGCTGTCTATGCTATTTAAATCTAATATTCAAAATCTGATATGGTTGGACTCACAGCTGAAAGTGTGTAAAAACTCAACAGGGGCTTTTTTTCTTTTAACCACCAACTAGGAGGTAACACGAACTTAATTCATGTCAGACTTTGTTATCAATCCGTAGTAGCGAACGCATGAAGTATACAACTGATAAAACCTGGCCAAGTATCCTCTAATTTACAATATTACAAATGAAAGAACTATGGATCTTAGTCATAGATAAAGAGTCGGAAGAGGGAATGGATATGCATGAGTAGGCTGTATTTGATATTTGATTGACTGGAGTTGAACTCAAATTAACAACGTAAACAAGAACCAGCGTTTCGATGTCTTAGAACGTTGTGTTAAATCACTTATATCTATAATATGGGAGATGCTGTTGTTTAACACAACATGATGCCTTACTGAACAGATTTTCGATCTATGGACTTCTCAACAGCATGATTCCATCTTCGTTATACCTACAATTATGTATCACAATATGTTGTTTATTATTTAAAGTGGGACTGAGATTTCAATAAATTTAGCTGTTATTCATGTGTGGTCAAGCTAGTACACTGAGTCAAATATTTTGGTGAATAGTTCGCTATGAATCTTATAGATAACAAATTCACTTTCAGGTTACACTAACCGGGAAATTTCAGTGATAAAAAGTAAACCATAGAAAGCGAGAAATCATTATTACCATTAAACAATACCTTGAAACGACATGACACTTTCATGTAAATCTTGCAATGAAACGTGTAAATATAAACGAATGATCTCGTCATTATAAAGATCTGCTTAAGGTTATTTACCCCGTTTAAGGATTGTATTGCTGATTAATTGCATTTACTGGATACAATACCAGTTTATGATATTAATTTTGCTATAAAACGCTAACCTCATTTTACATAGTTTATCTAACAATATCCAAGGAGAAATTCGGAATCATAATCGAGCGAGTTATCGATGAAGCTTCTTTACGGCGGTTAACAACTGTTCACGTACCTGACAATACATTGGTAAATATAAATTCTGCATCATAAAGTGATAAAGTACAGACGATGAGACATCTTAACAGAGGTGAACAAAAAAAATCAACTCAATATATGAAATATAATGGATATCTTTTGTGTTGTTTTCATTATTTCGTTGGAAGAATATATTTACCATCAAAATAGAATGAGTTCGAACTGCTGGCATTTGGGTACTAGAATGGAATAGCTTGTTTGTGATGGCGTATATTGGCTAGCTAAAAAATGGCACTGAATATATATGTCAATCACCCAAAAGACTTAAAAGATGAAGAGGAGAAACTATCATATAGCATAAAAAATAAAATTGGGTTGTAAATCAGGACAATATAAAAGGGACCAAGCTGTACGTGATCATGAAGTTGTGAATGATGATGATGATGACAATGATGATGATGATGAAAAAGAGGAGGAGGAGGAGGAGGGCTTTAATTTCAGGAACAAATGCTGTGAAATAAGAAATTGGTGATTTCCATGCCAATGTATTTTCACTTATCTCAAAATTCTAATAGTTTCTTTTATCGTCATTATATTCTGTTTAAATAGTAAACACTGCATTTGAATTTCAGAGAGATATGATTTCAAATCTCGGAAATAAAAACGTACCACAAAATAATCATTGACTTTTATATCAGTGTAAACTGACATCAGTAAGTACTGAAACATATCGGAACATTTTCTGAAGCGTGACCTTCATAGACTACTAGACGTCGAATCCCGAATATAGCAATAATAAAAAAAAAAACAACTATGTATATTAAAATGATTTCATATACAAATAGGATAACTGAAATTCAACCAAACACGAGTTCTTGTGAGCAAAACAATTATTTAGATGCAGTACGTGGTACGATAAATGGGTTTGGGTTCAGTCCCACTGTGTGGCACTTTCTACAAGTATCTTCTACTATAGCTCCGGCCAACCGAAAAATTGAAAGATTTTGTAGAGCAAAACTGAAAGAAGCCTGTCATATGTGTACGTATATCTCTTTATATATACATATGTGTGTGTGCTTGCGTATGTATATGTGTGTGTGTGCAGGTGTGTGTGTGTGCATCTATATATGGCGTCATTATGTATATATCTCACCACCACCTCTTGACAGACACTGTTAAGTGAGGTGACAAAATAAGTACCAGGCTCTACACAAACATACTGTGGTCAGTTCATTTGGCCAAAAGCTGTTCAAGACAGTGCTCCAATTTGGCCACAGTCCAGTGACTGAAACAAGGAAACTAATATACATACATTCATATTTATGCATAGTTTACCGTTCAGCAAATTTTCTTTCCTTTTCCTTTTTCCGTTTTTATTCTTCATTCTTTTTATTCGTTATTTCTCTTATACCAGCGTACTGATTTGCAAATAGAATACACCGTGTGATCAGAGCTTGAGGAATGCCTGGAGACACATGGCAAGTTATAAGAGTGTGCTGAGATACGTGTTACCAAAGCGAGCAACTAGTAATAGCGCGTCACTGTATATTGTGTATGTGCGTGTGTGTGTGAACCATAAATTGTCACGAGGTATGAAAAGTGAATATAATAATTTGACCACGTTTTCATTAGGGTAATGGTTGCTTCACAGCCTGCTTCATGTAGTAAAAATTTCACTGTACAATATATTATGATTACATGTCTGCATTAATATGCATGCTTCACATTATACAACTCACTTGCATATTCACATATCAATGCAGATAATCGAAGCTAGCTCATCAGATCAACATATCTACATATGTAAGTGTGTGTGTGTGTGTGTGTGTGTGTGTGTGTGTGTGTGTTTGTTTATTTTTATACATATATATGTTACAAATAATTACGATTCAGTTGAATAAGGTACTTAAGTTCATAAACCAAGCCAGTCCGGTATTATCCACAAAACTCAAAGTAAGGTGAATAGACAGCAAATAAGTTAGAGGGTCTCAAGATATTATTGCAATACGGCCGTTGTTGGAGGCGGCTACTCTTAATCGAACAATGCAAGCATTGCATCAATTTGAAATATAGCACCATCTTCAGTTGCAAAATACAAATTTTTAACAGTGAGGATATTCAAATATAGGTTTTAGTAAATATTTCCTCATGGCTAGAGAAAGAAATAATTTCATGCTTCTACTAATTTAGCAGAGATATCTTCTGCTACATTTGTAGAAGCATGTAATTATTTCCTTCTCTCGCTCATTGTATATATTTACTAAAACCTATATTTGAATATCCTCACTGTTAAAAATGTATATTTTGCAACTGAAGATGGCGCGTCATATACGTACATTTATGTTTGAAGTATATTTTAATATGAAGACAGTTAGTTGTTTCTCCAGAGAGAAAAATGAAGTTAGTGTAATTGTTTTTACTTAGCCTGGATTTCACGACCTTAAATATCCCACTCGCCAACGTTTATTATATTTATAGCAGCCACCTAAATAATCGAGAAATTTACAATCAACCTTTTCTAAAAAATATAATATTAAATTTAGTTTCGACAAAATGGAGAAAGGTTTGCCATTTTTACTCCACGAAAAAATCAATTCATACATTTTTTAAGGAAGGTCAATTCTTAATATGGAAGTCTTTTATTTTACGCAGCTTATGTCATTGAACCCTCTGAATGCATTCGTTTATAACCTTTTATGAACTTTTACATCCTCAAAGAGATATTCTCAACTATTGTTGTCCAGCAAATTACTATGCAAGAATTATTAATTTGCCAAAATTTGCTTAAGAGACTAATTGCATTTGACGATCCACTGAAAAAAAATAGGCGCATAAAAATACTTTGCAATGAATTTTTTTTTCTTTGACTGAGAAATTTACATCCTAACATGATGCTAATCAGAAGCCGACTAACATCTCTAAATATATAGTAACTTTCACAGAGAGCTGCTTAAAGTAATATAGTAAAAACATATATCAAATTGACAAAGAAAAGCATGTTGTAATGTCAGATCAAATCCTCTTTGACTTCGAGCAATATATGACAAATCAAAATGGAATATGAGACCAAAATTATTTTTAAGAGGCTAATTGTGACTAAATATATCTCCCAGTTATTTCAACCGAATGATGAATTCGTTTATTTTATGGTTAAGGAATAATGTCAATAATGATATCTTCCATGATCGCAGAGTAAATATTTTAGGGTAACAAACCTCATTCAAATAAATTATCACAAATAATTATATGAAAGTGAGTAGAGTTTTAGTAGAAAGGAAATCATTTTAAAATGGAACTCACAATCTAGTGATCTTGTATTTCTGAAGATATACCTACTTAATCATACCTCTTTGTTGAAGCGCACATCGCGAAGTATATATGCAGAAAGTACAGATTGTGTAACAATCAAGCATTTCTCAAGTTATTGACGTAAATTGATTTTAATAATAGGTTTCAAAGCTGGTACAGATCGTCTTACAACACAAGGTACTGGTTGCTCAACAGCACAGTACACTTGAAATTTCTTTATAGACTTTTAGCTGAAGATAACTGATATTATCAGTTGGTCTTTGAGAGTTGCAATCCAATACTTTTGAGATTCGATTTGCTTCTTACAAACCTAAGGGTTGTTAGATAACATATTCTTACACACATACATCTGAAAATGTCATGGTCAGTGCAGGTGCGACTCTGATCACAGTTTTATTGGATTAGTTTATGTTTTGCAGCTAAACAACGGCGGTGATATGATAATGAAGTAAGTCACCTAAGACGATGAGGAAATATAGTTAATTGAAAATTTAAAATAAGAAAAGTAAGCATTTGCTTAATAATTAATATTTGATTACAACTTGGCGAGTACGAATGGCAACCCAGAGTGTCTTTTACGTACGAGATATACCGTGTTGTCATCCGTATATTTAAGATCAAGTTAAATTAATATTAGTCAACTATGTTATGTTACCCTCTCTTTTCTGTGCAAGTAGTATTTCTCACTAGGTTCTTTTCCAGACTGCATTAAATACGTTGCCCCTAACTTGATTGATAGTATGACACATAACGAATATGGAACTCCACTATACACCGACAACTCAGTTCTCTGGCGTTCGACAACTTGAGGTAATTTTGCATGACCGGTATTTATCTAGCAAATTTTTATATACAGGATATCTATAGAAATCGTCAAAGATTTATTTCAAGATTGGTTTGTTTCTTCTTTTTTTTTTCATAATCATGCATACATCACGGGAAAATGTGTAATGCAAAAAGTGTAGCGAATGGAACGGAACACAAAGTTACTTCAGAGAATAACATGAAATCCCTGAAGAAAGAAAATTGAATGTTCGATATTACATGGATTTTCTACAACTACAACCTGCAATAAATAACTATTTTTCGTCTTTATACAATATGTCTCCATAATTCTGTCCAATGACCAATAACACTACGTGATCCAAACAATTTTTACATTGCCAATGCTATTACAGCATCTACAAAGACGCGGAATTAATTTCATATTTTTACAAAAGTTACATAGTTTGAAGCAACATAGTTTCGCTATTGAATTATGATATAAGAAGAAAAAAAAAACACTCAAAAAATAAAATAAAATAAATAAAATAAAAAATTAGAGAAACGCACAAAAGTTTCTCTAGTTTCATTTCTAGAATGTTCTTGCATAACGCATGAAAAATAAAATTTAAAAAGTAAACAATGAAAATAAACAAAACATATATAATAATACTAATGATATACTCATTAGAATTCATAATGTTAGCATTGTTGCAGGCTATCTCACTCTCTCTTTTTCTCTATGTGTATGCTATATTATTTTTATCATCTCTCTCTCTCTCTCTCTCTCTCTCTCTCTCTCTCTCTCTCTCTCTCTCTCTCTCTCGCTCTCTCTCTATATCTCTCTCTCTCTCTCTCTCTCTCTCTCTCTCTTTCCGTTATACACGCATATCACACAAACTCGCATGCATACACATATATAAAGACTCGTGCACATACAAACAGACATACGCGCACATACACCCACCTTGTGTCTTACCTTTCGTATGACGAATAATGTTGGGAATAACTTCTACCACAGTGGCTAATAGTAGTCAATTAATTATAATTTTAATTTTTCCAAATTTCACATTGTTACGCAAACAAATGAAATGAATATTAATTTTCAATATAAAATAATTATTAAATTGAAATATAGTTAAAAAAAATATTTCTCATTTGTGTATATAAAACAAAATACAATAAAGAAGCATAGTATCGTACGAAAGTTAATAATAATAATAATAATAATAATAATAATAATAATAATAATAATAATAATAATAATAATAAGAAGAAGAAGAAGAAGAAGAAGAAGAAGAAGAAGAAGAAGAAGAAGAAGAAGAAGAAGAAGAAGAAGAAGAGAAGAAGACGAAGAAGAGTGTTATACTTTGATGTTATAATTTTTAGAGATAAATTTGTTTTCGTTACTAACCATGCTTCGTAAATAAACGCATAACTTTATATTTATTGTACCTATGTAAAAGTTTCTTACATATCCAGCAAAAGGAAATTATTTAACCAACATTCCCCGTTTTATGAATGATATCATCGTAGTATTAGAAATAAAGTAACATTTAAATTGCAAGGAAGCAGCATAGTATTATAGCAAATTTTAAAAATTGCTGAGTTGATGGAGAAACTGTAGAAGGAAACAGAGAAGCAGAATTTCTACTACTCTGCTAAGGATAGTGCTGAATTTCTACTGTAGGTACACAGGAAGGTGTAGTAATCAATTAATTTAGGACAGTCTAAAAAGACTAGTAATGAGTATTATGTATAGTGTTTAGGATGTATAACTTAAAATTAAATATGCATTTTGTGTCGTAAAATTATGCTCTAAGAGGGCCTCTGCGGATTCAGTCATAAGAAACCAACCAGTTTCTTCGCTACTCAAGAATGCATAATTACCTGATTAGTGTTCTTTCGAAAGATGGCTGCCTGATTGTAGTTATTTATGTTTTAATATTTTCGTCAGTCTCTTGAGAATTATATATTTCAAATGAATTATTAACTAATATCGAAGCGAAGTGATTCGACCCATATTTCAGTCTATCAGAAAGCCGGACTGCAAACAAAACACGCACGCACTCACACATACACACACGCAGATAGATAGATAGATAGATAGATAGATAGATATATAGATAGATAGATAGATAGATAGATAGATAGATAGATAGATATACAGACAGACAGACAGACAGACAGACATATAGATAGATAGATAGATAGATAGATAGATAGATAGATAGATAGATAGATAGACAGATAGTAAGGAGAAGGAGAAAAAGGAAGGTGAAAGCAGTAGTTACTGACCAGATAATTAGAGGAAATACGGATGAAAGCATTAGAGTGAAAATCTTTGATTCTAACTGCAAAGATGAATCAGCTTCTCCTACCACATTTTTTGTTGCGTAACGACCTTAATATGAATAAATATCTGAAATTCTCATAATGCAATTAATTTTCGTTCGGGAAAATAATCTATCAAAGTAATATACTATATTATTTCATTCGTATATTTATGTTATTGCTTATAAAGAATGCATGGGATTTAGTATTCAATATCTACAATATGGATGTGACAAATGAAATAGATATGAAAAACTGATCAGTTTTGAAGCAGAATTCATTGTTACAATGTGCTTGTAGTTTTCTGCTCGGTAAATCTTTTAATAACGATGATTGTAGAAAATAAAGCATGAGTCACACAAAACAGGAGTTATGAAAATTGAAAACCAATTTTACATATTTTAAGTAAAGTACAACGTTAATATAATGGATAAATAATTTATATTCGTCTGGTGTCGGAAAGTATTGCTTGCATCGTGAGATGTCTCCAAAAATATTTTCTTACAGGTTTCCTTATTAGGTTTCTTATGAAAATTCATATACATAATCAAATTATCAAGCAAAAGAAACGAGAATAATTGGACTCATATCAGGTTAGACATTTATTGACTTTCGGTTCATCATGGAAAAATATAAATGCAATGTGAGATTTGGTTATTTAATTTCATGCATGTGTTATAACGGAATGTTTATTAATGACCTTTTTAATTCACTAAACCAGCACATTGAAATGAAATTTACTATTATACGGAAGATTATTTGAAAGAAAAATTCTCAAAAGAAAAGCTAGCAGATATACCCGGCGTTGCTTTGGATTAAAATAGGATAGTTATTTTATTATTTTGCTTGTTTCAGATATTTGACTGCGGCCATGCTGGAGCACTGCTTTTAGTCGAGCAAATCGACCTGAGGATTTATTCTCAGTAAGCTAGTTCTTATGCTACCGGTCACTTTCGCCGAACCACAAAGTTACAGGGACGTAAAGAAATCAACATCGGTTCTCAAGCGATGGTAGTGGTACAAACACAGACACACATACGCACATACATATATATACACATATATATATATTAATAAATATATATATATATATATATATATATATATGTATACACACACAAACACACATACACACACACATACACATACACAGACACACACACATACATATACACACACGCACACACACACGCACACACACACACACACACACACACATATATATATATATATATATATATATATGTGTGTGTGTGTGTGTGTGTGTATATATATAGTCAGACGTGACCTCCGTGGTACAGTCAGCCAATCTAACTAGTTAGATCAGAAGCAGTTAGGAACGCAGAGGTCATCATAAAACTGCAGAAAGACCTGAACGAAGTCTACAAAAGGATGGGCTAAAAAAATAACAAGCAATTCGATGTTATGAAATTTCAGCAATTCACTATCGGTCCAACATCAGGCTAAAATCGAAATACACTGGACCAGAAGGTAATATAATCCCAGAGTCAGAGTCGGTCCGTGACCTGGGGTTTCAGATGAACAATGATGCAGCATACTATGTGCATATTACCGAGATAGCAACACAGTGGAGGCGAGTGACTGACTGGATTCTGAGGACATTCAGAACCAGGGAAACGGAAACCCGGCTACCCCTATGGAAGGCTTTCGTCCTTAGACGCTTGGACTTCTGCTCCAAGCTATGGTCCCCAGAGAGTGTGAAACAAACTGTGGAAGCAATCCAGCATCAACACAAACGAAGATTGATTTGATGCCAAAGATGGGCAACTGGGAGAGGCTAAAGAAGCTGAGTCTCTTTTCCTTGGAGAGAAGACGAGAAAGATATGCAGTGATATATGCTTGGAAGATCTTGGAGGGTTTAGGAAAATAAGTTGCTGAAAATGAATCTAAAAAACTTATATAAATGCCAAACAATACTTTATTTATCAATGGAAAAAAGTTTAAAATTAGAAAAACAATCTTAAACGTTTCAATGTTGAATTAAAATGTTTCAATGTTGACAAAGTAAAATGGTTGAATGTTGACAAATTAAAATGTTTCAATGTTGACAAAGTAAAATGTTTGAATGTTGACAAATTAAAATGTTTCAATGTTAAATTCATCTGATCCCAAAACATACCACGACAAGTGAAAGCGTCTATTACAAGAGGATCAGAGAAACTGTTAACCAAATTTTTACTATTTTCATTTCACACATTTTTCTTTTTTCTTTTCAGTATGACATGCCGACCACAACTAAAATTAATAAACTTTGTACATTCAAACAAATTTATATAGCCTTGATTTTATTGACTGCTATGAACATTCAAACTTTGAAACATTTTAATTTGTCGACATTGAAACTTTTAAATATGTTTTTTTCTAATTTAAAACCTTTACCATTGATAAACAAAACATATTGTTGACACTACTTTGGTATATATGTAAACAAATGTATTGTAAACATTTACGAGTTTTTGAAATTTAGGTGCATGTTCAACAACACATTTTACTATATATTTATATATATATATATATATATTTATGTACACAAATATATATATAGGCGCAGGAATGCCTGCGAGACAGGAGTTTTGCTTCCCAACCACAAGG
>NC_068982.1:119238113-119245629 GCF_001194135.2 Octopus bimaculoides
GAGAGAGAGAGAGAGAGAGAGAGAGAGAGAGAGAGAGAGAGAGAGAGAGAGAGTTAGAGAGTTAAAGAAACAGACAGACTAAAAGACAGGAACTATTAGTGAGGGTGAGAGAGATTGTGTGTAGGCAAGAAAAACTGAGAATGAGAAAAAGAGAGAAGAGAGAAATAAGTAGAGGTAGAAAGGGTGAGAATCGGTTGAAAACTGCAGACATTTTTAGAGAAAAGCCCGTGTAAAATACTGTTTTGATTGGTTTCTCGCTTTATGCGGGAACTCTGGACAAAATGTCATAGTGTATGACCATCCATTTCTACTCTAGGCACAAGGTCCGAAATTTTTGGTGAGGCGGGCCAGTCGATAAGATCGACCCCAATACACACCTGGTACTTAATTTATCGACCCAGAAAGGATGAAAGTCAAAATTGACCTCGGCGGAATTTGATCTGAGAACGTAAAGACAGATGAAATACCGCTAAATATTTCTCCCGGCGTGCTAACATGCATGACCATCCTTGGCACATAAGTAATGTGTGTATAAGTTTGGTGAAGTGTTGTGTGTGTAAGTTTGGTGAAAATCGGTTGAAAACTAGAAATCCATGCGTACTACACAGACAGACATTGTTTGTTTTATATATATATGGATGTCATAATTATTTTAAAGCATCCCTAGGATATTTATAGCATTAAAGCAAACATGCCTGAAATTCATTTATGACTCAGATGGATGTTTCATTCAGCTAGATGATTTTATATATCAACCATATAGTCTTATACATCAATCAAACTGAGTTTAACATCATGCTGTGATAAAATAAATTGAAATCACGGTTTATCCATATCTGATTCCGTAAGAGGACTAACGTTTTATTTAATATACCAGACTAGTTGATGTCTATTTTTAATTGTCGATATGAAACCATTGATTACGCAGAAACAATAATGATTTGTTTCATAAGCGCAAGACTTTCTGTTTCAAAGGACAGTAGCAAAACAGTGTAGTTTTGTATAGTGGTGTTTCTATATTAAATCAATCTGAATGTAGTAATCGATAAAAATATCTGTGTTACGTATCATCAGCTCTATTTATTCACGCCAGTATATTATACTAAAAAATATTCTAGAAAATTATATCTGAGAAATAGTGAGAATAATAAACAGTAAAGCCAATTCTTGTGTCGTATCCAGTCAGCAAGATAAAACGATAAAATGGAACTGGATTTTAGAATGGTGCTCTAGTTGGGATATATATATATATATATATATATATATATATATATGTGGGGGGGGGGTGTATGTCCTAACAGGGAAGAAGGAAATTTGCTGGCTTTACATAAAGTTTGGAAAGTCCAGTGATGTCCTATTTACTAAGAAACATAAAAGCATTTGATGCTGTTTTCAACATTCACTGACTTGACGCTTCATTATATTTTGATTTACATATACTGATATGATTACGTTTCGTGTTTACAAAACAGTTATCTCCAAGCACTGCGCGTCGGAAATGAAGTTTTATTCCAAGCTGAATATAATTCCTGTTAATTTCATTCCTATTCCCAACGTCATGCGCACCGTGGATTCACAGTCAATTTCCTGATAGTTACAAAATAAGTTAAATTAATCAAGTATAATCCTGCAATGAGACGAAAGCAGCTTAGTGCACGGATCCGATCAAGGTAGACTGGGTCTGAAATACCCAAATCTTCTTTTTAAAATCTTAATTCCACGTGTTGACAGGAACAGAAAGCATCATAAGAAATGCTAATTTTAAATCTGATCACTTGGTAAATACGAGTAAACAATACGTACAAAGTTTAAGCTGATTGAATTTAGTAAGTAAACCATACTTAATCGTCAAGCTCATGAGAAGAGAACCGCTGTATGGATGTATAAGGTGCAAAATTTGACATAATATATTATTGAAGAAATTTACTCAAATGATTTCCATATTTCACAATGGAAATTCGGAATATATACAGGCAAATGCAGAGTGAATTATGCATGTGAGCTAGTTTCATTTCCTCCCTGTTTCTGTATCCACTGAAATGGATATTGATATAGCCATGTGACCGTTGTATCAACATCATATATTTATATTTAATGAGCAGTGCTGTGAATATATCGCAACAAAATAGAAAAAAGACAAACATATAAGTGAAAATAACTAAATATTTCAATAGACAATACTGACCTTATACCGATAACGTCACTCCAGTCATCAGGAAAGAAAATTATTTATAGCTATAACATTCTCCCTGATATTGTGAGGTCCAAGTAGAGTTATTTTCTTCAACCTGGGTATTTTACTCACATTAAATATATTGAACAATATTTTAAGAAAGACAAAGATAAACTGGTTGGATTTGAACACAGAAAATAACAGGATTAACAGAACACAGAAAGTAACTATAGAACGTAAAAAATTTTGACTGACGATCAGCTGAACGGCTTGAAATATTTATCACCTCAGAGATAAGAATCAAAAAGATATGCAACTCATGAGAGTAAAGCGGAAATATTTTCTTGTTTATTTGTCACAGAATTTGAGTTCAAATTTGGCCTCAGACGATATTGTTTTAAATTAGTTCATTTTCTAAAACCGAAAAAGAACGTTTAATGTAGCGTGGCCTATAAGAATGAACTTACTGTGGTCAATTCATGTCACCATCTCACGAAAATATTGGCGTGTTGCCTCTCTGAAGTGAACTACTATTACGAAATGAATTATGCCAATATCTGATGGTTAGAAAATTCAGAGTTGTGAAAGAATAAAAACAAGTGGATGAAACATTAAATTGCAGAAAATAAAGAGATAATAGTTTCGGTTATAATTAGCATCAATTTGTAATCTGTCAGGCGAGGAAAGCAGTGATGCATATATTTTAAACACTGATGGAACATAGAATAGCAACATTATGAAGTGGTTATTTAAATATGTTTGTTGATTTCGTCTGTAGAAACAACGTGTGAGGTCAATGGAAAATATATTACGAGGTATTACTGAAACTCTTTTCCAAAACGTTTAGAGTATAAACTAATCCAGTTACGACAAACAATTGAAATAGGGCTTGAGAAGCGTTTGCCAAATATTTTGTGATATTAATACGTGAAAGTACTTCATAACTTAAAATTTATATATTGCAAAAAGATACAATAGTCTCTTGGAATTTTAAAAATAATTGTACCAAAACGAGTATCTGCAGGCGATCTCGATCAAAGGGCATCGAAGTCTATTTCCTCCTGGAGAATTCTGAACGAAAATTTCTTTAGAAACTGATAATATTCATTTGTTTAAATTTTTCACCTAGTCAACACTCATCATATGACTTAAATTTATATTCTAAGTTATATAATCCTCTACGATAAGTTCTGAGAACTCAAAGCAACGTTGTATGATTAATCTTCCAATAAAGTTGGTTGCAGGGTCTCTCTTTTTCCCCTTTGATTATATTTATGTGGGCTAATGAATCTTACTTTCCCTCCTTCATATAGTAATTCATTATGTACTGAGGAGAAAGTGCAACTGAGTAAGGACTGGTATCCTTAAAGATTTACTGACAACAATCATTCATATGTGTGTGTGTGTGGGTGTGTGTGTGTGTGTGTGTGTGTGTGGGTGTGTGTGTGTGTGTGTGTGTGTGTTAAAACTTAACGCTAGAATTAATGAAGAAGAATCTTCATTCGGATTAAAGGAATATTCTGCTGGGGAAATTTTTACAAAAACCCAAATCAGCATTAAAATGTTTATAAATGGAAACGTTGTATTACAAAGAATTGAAATTACAAAAGATTTCCATGGCAATTCAAGCATCGACAGAAAATCACACTCAAATGTAGTATGGACGTCCATTAAATAGGTAAGTTTAATAAAGATGTCATGAAGCCATTTAAACAAGCTTAACTAATATAAAGTTGATATCTCACCTTAACAAAGTTAATGATGTGTATATGGCATTAACTTAAAAGACAGATGAAACTTATCAATACTTGAATGTGACTATACAAAAAATATATAGTGTTTTATATACGCAGATGTTTCCCCAGCTTAAAAGTAGACCAATTATATTGCACGAAATAACAGTACATAGTGTAAATATCCACACAGAAATTGTCAAAAACATTTTAAAAATAATCTCATACCAATATCCGATATATCACAGAAGCCAACCATTTACATAGAAAAACTATTAAAGTAAAATATTCATGAAAACATTTTACAAGCTTCACTTTGTCAACAAAGTTATTTTCAGAAACCTATCGAAGAACAATAATATACTACCTTCCTCATATTGTGCTCCCTTAACAGAAATCGTCTAGTGTAAGCTATAATCTATTGGACTAACGCCCAATCTGAAAATAACATTGCCGCCAGGACTTACACGACTCGTTCAATAATTATATTCAAATTGCTTTATCAGTAGCGAAATACGGAAACATATTTTTGGCTTTGCAGTTTACAATAAATAATATCTTTACCGTTTTACTTGTATTTGTTCCAGTCATTTGACTTCAGCCATGTTTAAGGCATCACATTCAAGAATTTTAGTCGAACGAATTGTCCCCAGAAATTCTGTTAATTTTTAATCCTAATAGTAATTATAAAGTCACTTTTACCAAACCGCTAAGTTTCGAGGACGTACGTACACCAACACCGGTTGTGAAATCTACTCGCCTAAGACTAGAGAAAAAGACACTTGCCCAATGTAACATACAGTGGGTCTGAACTGGAAAACATTTGGTTAAGAAGCAAATCTTCTACTACACAGCTACGTCTGCATGCCTGTATGTACGCATATATGTATGTGTGTATGTATATATATATACATACCAAACACACAAACACACATACTCACACACATACATACATATCTATCTCTCTCTCTCTCTCTCTCTATATATATATATATATATATATATATATATATATATATATATAGGGTGATTGCTGATCTCGAGAGAATATAGGCATGTACATATTCGTTTTTAAACTCAGCCCGAGCATGCCTGAGCAAATGGCTCGTGAGTCAAGCTTCGGTTTTCGATACTTTCCAAGAAATATGACAATTATGTGATGGGTCTTCCATTACTTCTGCATTCGCATTTTCTTGTACTCTTATGTGTCACAAATTGAACACGCTTTCCTTTTAGGGCTTCAAGGACTATGTTCAATATGAATGTTGATTTTGCATCACCTCGCTCCACTCTCTGATCGTTCATGACTAACATCCCAATTTTAGATAAGAACTGGTAGTTATAGGGAACCCCAAATCATTACGCATTTACTTCTGTACTCGAAAAGTCTATTTATTTTTTGCATGTTTAAATCTATTCTGTTCAAATGATTCACGACCTTCGTTGAGTTTATCCCATTATTTTTGATCAGTCAAAACTTTGAAAGTTGTCTTTATCATACCTCTACGTCTCGTCCGGAGTGTATGATGTAGGCGCTTATTTAGTGTAAGTTCGTCATAATGTATTTGCTTAGAAGACTTTGTATCATCCCTTCGAATAAGATGATCCAAACCGTGCCTATGATTCAAAATATTGATATTTTCAATGCCAAGCATGTAAGCGTTTGCGTGAACGATAATGTTTGAGAGTTTGTCTGCTATTTTCTTATTTGTATGTGCGTTATAGAGTTTCTGTGGCGTTTTACTAGTGATGCAATATGATGATGATATATAACCCAGATTTCTGAGGAGTACAAAAGACAGCTTAAAGCACAACTAAAGATTAAAAAAAAGAGTTAAAAGTGACTCCTCTGTCCTTTCACATTGCCTTTTAAGCCTGCCGGAAGCTGCGTTTACTTTTTCAATCTTCTAATTAATTTAGCACAGAAACATCAGATGATATGATAGAATAAGTTCTAGAAAACTATCGATGACTTCCAACCGAGTTACATATTAGGCTCGACTTAAGCCTTCCCAAATGATGGAGAGAACATAACTTTGATCTTTGTTAGATTCATACTGAGTGCAAACGCAGTACACGCACTGGGAAAAAAATGAACACCTTGTTCTGAATAAGGCACAAAATTGATATCGTCAGCATATAGAAATGCATGCAGAAACGTTTCAAAGATATTAAATTTCAGTCTCAACCGACTCAGTTTAAATAGTGTTTTAGATGTTTGAACTTGAATAATCGCTAATGGTACATCCCTGAAAAACATAAGCGATAACAAATACAGAAGCGGTGGAGTACAGAGTAGGAGTAAATGTATCGCCTTGCTTCACACATATTAGTTGAGATTGGATACCGTAGATATTAAAACGAGCCTTCATGTTGCGATGAAGTTTCCGAAAAATGTCGATAGATTCCTATTGTCATTCTATTATTTCTAAGATTATCCACAAAACTTGCCTGATCACGCATCAAAGTCCATTGTGAGAACTGCGAAGACTTGAAAAAGTGGCAGTGAATGCTCAGTAAACTTTTCTTGTATTTGACAATCTTTAAAGCTAATACATGTTGTACCTCGAGATTCTCTAAAACCATGTTGACTTTCAAGCATGATATCTGTCAACCGTTTTGAAATCCGATCGAGTGAAATCTAGCAAGATATTTTCCAAATTCATATTCCAAATATTTATTGCATGAAAATCACCAAAGAGACTAAATTTGCAACAACCCTCGTGATATGTATGAAAGAAAGACATACATTTGCTCCTACTTTTTCTTCATCGATTTCATTGTTGCTATTGCAAATGCTTTTCAGGGATGTACCATTGGAAATTATTTAAGTGCAGACAACTACTACACTATTTAAACTGGGTCGGTTGCGATTCAAATTTAAGCTCTTTCAAAAGATTCTGCACGAATGGCTATATACAATATATCGCTTTGCATGTAAAATACGAATATGAATTTCGGCTGCGGTAACATTGCTACCAAGCCGTAGTTGTTCCACAATTATAGTAACAAGAGCTGGAGCTTTGCCCGCGTTTAACTTATTTATCGCTTATCTAATTTCTTCAAAGCTAGGCTTCACCATTACTTCCTTTATATGCTCTGTTAATGGCGGAGGACCATTTAGGATTTCGTCTTCTATATTCGATGGATTATGTAAAAATTCACCCGTTTTCTTTATGCCATCAAGATCTTTATACAATTTGTTTCCATCCGTAAATTGTACTGGCGGAATAGATGAGTTTCGAGGACCAAAATGCTGGCTTTCTTCATAAGCTGTACAGTTGCTCTACTCTGTATTCCTTCAATCTTATGCATTTTGCGTTTCTTTGGAGACATTCGAACCTCAAGTTTTACATCTGTCCTTTTTTTTTTTTTTTAAAGATGTTAGAACGGAATGAGATTCAGCCTTACAAGTGTTTATGGCTTTTAAGTGAACAAAATGCCTTTGTTCAAGCACATTTATGTCCCCATCATTGTCAGCAGACGAGTCACTATACCCATACTCGGTGAAAACCAGGCAATCTGCATTAAAGCTGTATACCTTTTGTTTGATTTATCTAAAGCACCATCAAAATTAGTCCCCAGCGTAACCTTCTGCTAACAACGTTTG
>NC_068982.1:119245783-119252093 GCF_001194135.2 Octopus bimaculoides
CTCCTCATCGCCGTCATCATCATCATTATCATCACCGTTTCCAGTATTTTATTTGTTATTTAGCGGTTGACGTCATAAAAAGATACACACATATATGCATATATATATATATATATATATATATATATATATATATGCGCGGTATGACATTCGGCATGTGTCCTTTACTTTAGCATTTATTTGCCCACTTTTTGTGAATTGAATTCGTAACATATAATCTGTGTTCAAGTATGCTACGTATATATATATATCGAAGGTGGCTAGACGTAATATAAAGCCAAATAGGAAAAGCTTGTCACTAATGTATTAGTGATAAACGTTTCTTTTTGGCTTTATATTGAGTCGAGTCACCTTCGATAGAATTTATGGAAGCATGGGAGCAACTGTTTTTGAAGACTCATATTGTCGTCGAATATTCGAAATGAGTAGATGGACAGGCGACAACTGCGTTTACTTGTCTTATTTTCCATTTTTTCTCGTTTTTTACGTATTTCACTCGTTTTCCCTCGTTTGTCTACGTATTTCATATTATTTTCACCATTGGTAACGTCCTGTACCCATATACCAATGTGAGTGTATATATCACATTATTTAGTATTTTTTTAAATATATATTTATATATAAACGTATCATACTTGATCAAAGTTTATATTTGCTACGAATTCACTTCACAAAAAATGGACAAATAAATGCTAAAGTAAAGGACACATATCGAACTTTATATTGCGTGGTAGAGTCGAACCAAGAAGCATATGCAGCAGATGTTTAACGGCGCAAACATTGTTGCTTCTCTTTAGTGACAAAAGCATCTTTAAGCGTTAATTGAATCCATATTGCAGACTCGGCCCACCGGTATTTTATTTCTTGTTCAGCAGTTGACGTCATAAAAAAATTAATATTGAAACAGCTGAGAAATTAATGAATTTTCTTCATTCGTCCTGAATGTCATATTACATTAATTAAGAAAAAGAACATTCAGCTGACAGTAATTAATGAGAAGATACGCCGGTTAGAAATATTATGAAACATTTTTTTTTCCTCTCTCACTTTTTCTAAATCAATATAACTGACACAACTTCCGAATAAATATTTCTTTAATTTCTAATTTATAATTATTCGTTTCTCACTTTGGAAGAATGTCAGAAATTTTACAGAATGCTTTTAGTAGATTAAACTGCCCGCAGCGCAATTATTGAAATGATAAGACCAATCATATACAAACAGAAATATTTTGTCTATTGTTTTTTATAAGATTTCGATTGAGAGGAAAGAGCAGCACCCATGACATTTATATTGCATTCGATTCTGGTAGAAAGGACTTAACATGAGACTAGTGCCTTGATTCTATTGATGGATCAGAATAGAAAGAATAACTCCAAAAGTCTTATACGTAATTTTCATTTACAGACTTTCATTCATTAGCATTTGATCAACCTGATGCCTTAATAGTGGAAAAATTATCACACAAACCCTAATAGCATCTATTTATGGTAAATGGGGTATTGTATCCAACGCAAGGAGTTCTCTGTAGAACACTTGCTTGCGTATTTCAACTCTTGATTCTCTAACAGAGTTAAACTTATATTTTTTTTGCAGAGCTTGAAAACATTTACTCACCAATTTATTCACAATTCCAGAAAATCAATTTTCATAGATATATACCGTCTCCTTTCATGGGAAAAGATAAGGGGAATTGGCCTAATACTGTGTCTAAAATGAATACACTACGATAAAAATTATAGAGCACAATATTTAAGCGTATTCTATTTTAGAAACGAGATGAAATGCAATTGTTGAGTTGTTTTGTTTTGTTGCTAGAATATATATCGACTCTGAAGGTATATCATGCAAAAGGCCGAACTTGGAAGGCCTTCCTCCTAGCAGGTAGACATACAAGAGAACAGAAAACTTTAAAACATGTATGCCAACGTCATAGCTTTGTGTTTCTTCACTAGCATGAAACTGATAAAATATCTACCAGTATAATTAATGTGGATATCTGTTTCTCTGTCCCACTGACATCCACGTCAAAGGTATCAGATGGCATGATAATCTCAATATCTTTGCATTCTGTTGATTCTCTGAATGGTTGTTTTATCAGCTAAATCCTAAGTTTAACTGACCTTAGAGAAATCATTCCAAAGCTGTATATATATGTATGTGTGATAGTATATGCGGGAGCGCTCGCACACGCATGTGTGACACCGTATGACGTAATTAATGGTTGGAATAAGATGGTGACTTTGGTTCCCAGAGCGAAGGTGTGTGATGTTCTCAAGTACAACAATACATTTCACATTATCTTAGTCCACTCGGCTGTAAAATTGTCACACAACGACCGGCTGGTGTTGGATTCAGGTGGAATTTCGACTTGCCTGCTTCGATAGTGGTGTGTAAAAACATCCGATAGCCTGGATATGCAGTGACATATGCATGTGTGTGAGTATGCACACACGCACGCACATATACATGCGTAGGTGTGGCTGCGTGATGAGAGATCTTGCTTCCAACCACATGGTTCCGGGTTCATCCCCATTGCGGGGCACCTTCGACAAAGCCCTGTGAGTGCTAAACGGAAAGTGAATGAAACACGTCGCATATGTGTGTGTGCGCGCACGCGTACGTGTCTGTGTACGTGTCTGTGTCTTTGTGTATGTGTTTTCCCCCACCACCGCTTGAAAACCAGTGTTGGTGTGTTTACGTCCCCATAACCAAGTGGTTGGGCAAACGAATACCGACAGAATATGAACCAGGCTTTAAAAAATAAGTACCAGAGTTGATTCATTCGACTAAAACTTATCCAAGGTGGTACCGCAGCATGTGACTCAAACAATTAAAAGCTATATATAAATTATTCTTAAATATATAGGCAGATAGCCTAGATATACGAAGAAAAATATTTTTAACGTCAGAACGAGTATATATATATATATATATATGCATACTCACACACATGTGTGCGTGTTTTTGCTATCTCTATTCCAAAGTCTACATTGTGCCATAGAATAAGTTTAGATCTAGCTTTATGTTTTAGCAGGTGATCATTGTTTTTGTTAACGGCCCTATGTTTATGGTTGTTTATATGTTTTCTTAGAGGATCTAATATTACGGTTATGAGGTTTACTTAAAATCACTTCGTTATCCATTATGCAATTATTCTTACTATTTGATTTTCAACATGGTGCCCGATAATCAAATTATCTTTGTCAAGCTTCTTTGTTTAATGTTCAATTTTTATTAGCCAAACCTATTTGATCCATAGCATAAATCTTATTTATATGTTCTTTGATTTCATTTTTAGGGATATAGAATATTCTATATTTATATTCAACTTCAGCTAGGGAATTATCATAGTATTTTTCATTATTCCTGTATATCTCTTCATTTAGTAGATAGTTTAGATATACGAAGAGAAATATTTTTAACGATAGAATGAGTAATATTTTTTAAATGATTTGTGCTTATACTTACGTATCTAAAGTTGTCATTATGTTTGTGGAACGGTTGGTATGCTTTCATATCCAAATCCAAATCCAAATTAATGTCTAGAAAATTCACTTTGCTCTGTTCCTTTTCAATGGAAAAAGACAGAACTAGGTCTTTAAATAATTTAAAGAGTATATTCCGTGATCTTTCCATGTTTATATTACTTGATATATATACATAAAAGAGAGCGCTGCCCACATGTAATCCTCCTCACTCCATTTTCGAAAATTTACTACTGATACAATTTAAAATATAAATTCCTTCTACGTCCGTTACTTGAGCAGAATCGCTGGAGCGCACGGTAATATCAAATTGATCAGGCCTATCATTCTCCACACAATATTTTTCGTCAAATTCATTTATTTCTTTTCTAACAGCCTGTATACCTATCCCTTCTTTAGATAAACTAGAACTTCTCATTGCGAATATTAAGGCATAGCAGTTAGATATGTCAATTTTTATGAATTAGGTGGGTAAGCTTAGGAATGAGTTTGTCAATAATAAATTCATTAATTCTGCCTATTACCGATTCGGAGCGACATATAGGTCTAACGAAAGGTTTAGTAGTGATATTAGGCTTATGGGCCTTCAGGTTAATTTTATGAGCTTAGGGAGCTAGGGTGTTGGTATCTTCTAAATGCAATATTTCTATTTTCTTTGTATGTAGGTTCACACCTAATAGGTTATTTTAATAAGTTGTTTTATCATTTTTGCGAATTATTTTCCTAATTAGAAATGGCTATAATTTAAAATCTAAGTATATAGTACTTGTTTTAACTAGGTGTACTAGAAATCCGGGCTTCTTTTGTAGCTCCAAACTAAAAGGTGTAATTTTTTCAGATGTTGGTTCTTACGTAAAGTGAAACAGTGGAACTTTACACTCTGGATGGTATTCTAAGTTTATTTCTCAAATCTCGCGAGATGTGGATTAGATAGTTGAATTCTCTAAGGCTAAAAACATTATTGCAATCTGTCATCATTATTCATGAAATCATCGTCCTTCTTTTTCCCATCAAAGTGATAGGCGTGTCATCTCATGCGGCATATGAAAGAGTTAGTTTATCAATACGAGTTTTTAAATATTCGTTTTTAAATAATGCGACTAAATGCACATAAATGCTACATCAAAGGACATTAAGATGCTCATGCAGGGGGAACACGTATCGAGTTCTAATCTAATGTGAATTTAATAACAATAATTCTGTAATGAACAAGCTTTGATGATGTGTAATTCTCATTCTTCTTTATCATGTCTTGTTTATATAGTGTGTATGACGTATAAAACCCAATGAATGAAGTATTGACTATTGGTTTATCTTGCACAATTCTATTTTCCATCATTCGAGGTCGCTAACCAAACTGGGTCCATGTCCGAGAACTAATATGGTACCAGCATGCATTCCATGTCTGTATTCCTTTACAGTATTTGAGAGTATGTATGCTTGTGTTTGTGTCTGTGTGTGTGTGTGTGTGTGCATGTGTGTGTGCGTGTGTGTGTTCGCGCGCGTATGTATGTATTAATATATGTAGGTATATGAGCAAATTTATATATTTTGTTTTATGCAAGTATTCCCATGCATATAGTTGCATGTCTTGACATGCGCATATATACATAAGTGATAAACTTCCGGAAAGTCTTACAGATTTTTGCAGCTCAAGTAATGGCTTGGATCTGTTGTCTTTATCCTTTCTGCTTTTGGGAAGCCCAGTTTCTAAAGATTGGTATTGAGGCAGTGTGTTGCATATCACAGGGCCCCAACAATTACAGGTATAATCCTGAAATTGTAATCGGGATAGAGTAGCTGTAGATTCCTCAATAGTTCACCGCAGGTATTTTCTTTATTGCTGGTCTTAAAAATTATGTTAAAATTCGCTCGGTAGCTGATTTCCACAACTGTACGCAGTTTCTCTAATTTATCCCAAATTACTATGTCATGTCTAGTATGTTTACATTCTATTGAGTTTTCCTCTCAGACGTTGGATTTGTACACCTTTTATAAGATGAGTGGCTATGTCGAGTGGCTATGAGTGGCTTCTACCATACTGTAGATTCTTACTTCTTTGGCCTCGGGGTTATCCTTCCCATGCATCTCAATATGTTTTCCCTTTAATATCATGTTTCATTGGTAGATAATACTGTGATAATACATAATAATGTATGTATGTATGTATGTATGTATATCTCATAAAATATTTTTTATTCAAATAATAGTATGAAATATATATTACCGCAAGGAATTAACTATACAGCAGAACATTTACCATCCGTGGACTTTCGAAAGGCGGCCACTATTAATAACTCTGTTGCTGATGTAAATGTTGTCATTAATAGTTGAGTGCAAAATTAGATATGTAATTACTAGGCGTCAATATATTTTGCTTTCAAGTAATTCCACTTCACATGTCAGATTGTCATTGAAAATATTATCAAAGGAATACTGTCCACCCCACAGGGAATCAATATTTTAAAATGCGAACGTCACCAACCATTTTACAGAGTTGTCTCTCTGCTTTTCTCTATGTGTGTATATGTGCTAGTGTAAACATATACGTGTAATCTCTCTCTCCCTTTCTCTCCCTCTTTGTATGCATATGTGCGTGTGTGTGTGTGTGTGAGTTTGTGTGTGTGTGTGTGTTTTTTTTGTTTGTGCGTGTGTGTACACATATACATATATACATAGGTACAAACAGACATACACAGATTCACACACACACATATGTGTGTGTATCAATTTGTGTGTGTAAGAGAGAGAGAAATAGAGAGTGCAAAAGTATGTTTGCATTTACATATGTATGTCTGAGTTTACATATGTATGTGTGAGTA
>NC_068982.1:119252640-119256074 GCF_001194135.2 Octopus bimaculoides
ATGTGAAGGTGAGATCCAAGGATCGAGATCTGGTAAATTAGTAAGCTTCGGGCAATCCGTGGAAGATATAAAAGAAAACAAATCAGGAACAAAAATGGTTTGCTATAGAAATTTGTAAATCTTTCGTATATCGAATTTCGATAAGGTGAAAAAGGTTACTTTATAGTGCACGGTTAACAACTGACGTTGATATGAATGCTAATAAAAATCCAAATTTCAGGAATGGAACTGGTAAAATGAAGGTTACATATGTTTTCTAGCTAGCAGAACCTTGGAAGTGATAATTACTCAACGAGGGCTAGTCCACTATATATATTGGTTCATCCCATAAATAATGCAGTGTTTTACAATTGCATAAACTAAAGGCCAAAGGGGATGGGATAAACTACATGCAACAACTTCTTATAAAAGCAGGTAGTAATTTTACCGTGTCCGTTTTCTTAATGTAAATTTTGAAGAGTACAGTCCGATTTTAATATTTATTTTTCCAAAGCTATAATGGAAGTGACAAAGGAGCATATTCGGTATATTTTGCTTTATGAGGTCAATAAAGGCAACAACGCAACGGAAAGTACGAAGAATAATAATGCAGCATATGGGAATCGGACAATAATCATAAGCCAGTGTCAACGGTGGCTCCAGAAATTCCGAACCGGTAACTACAGCCTAGAAGACGATCCTCGTCTTGGAAGATCTGTAGAGCTCGGCGAGGACATCCTCTAAAACCCGATGAAACAAAATCCCATCGTAACTGTTGAGGAACTAGCAGAGAAGCTGGAATTTTGTCATTCAACCATTTATTGACACCATCTCTGGTTTCAAGACGAAAGGTGTTCTATCAGGATAATGCTCGGTCACATACAGCGAGGATGACATACAGCAGTTTTAATGGGAAACGATGCCCCACGCAGCATATTCGCAGGACATTGCCCCATCTGATTATCGTTTATTCCACAATGTTGAATATCATTTGGACAGAAAATCATGAATTCTGTAGACGATGTACATTGAATGTGAAGGTAAAAAAAGGAAACCTGCAAGGTATAAACACATATATACGTACATACATGCATGCATACAAATATTCACACGCAAATACATACGCACACACACATGCATGCGCACACAAACATACACGCACACACATATATATATACACGACGACTTTCCTCTGTTTTACTTTCCAAATCCAATGACAAGACATCGTTAGTGAATTCTTAATATACACTTTGTATCTTGTAAAAGTTAAACGAAAAGCACCCGCGCAGAGTTACTGAGCCCCAGACATTTCATTGAGGATTGAAGTTGGATTTTTAGAAATGATAGCCGAATCTACTTCAAACCGCATCCTAGACAGATTGGAGGAAGACAAGACATGTCTGAAAAGCTGAGATGGGTTGGCCACGTTTGGAACTTTTGTAGGCATACATTTGTTAAGTCGAATTTCAGCTCCTTTAAAAGGCGATGAAGTGTATATTATATAAAATATTCATCAATTTATACTTTTTAGTTATTCTCTCAAATTTTATAAATACGTCTACTGCAATAAACCTGTATGGTAATCTTTACATAGTCACATGACTTGCGATAAACATCAGACAGATTTCTGCAAATTTTGCTCTGAAGTCTGGAGAAAGACGGAGAACAAAGCCTCGTTGCGGTAAACTTTGGTGAATGCTAAAACGTCTCCTATGCAGATAGACGTACTATAATGCTCGTGATAATATAATCCCAGCGATTAGATCTCTATTTATCAGTCTGACATATTGATCTATATTTTAAGATTTACTACCAACAAAACTGGAAAATGCGACTACTTTACTGATCAATGAGGATGTTCAACATCTTTACATCTGAACGATATATCGATTGATGACTTTAATACGATTGGTATTCCATGACAACTGTTGTCGTCCTGTACTCCTCTTTCAATATTGCTAGACTGACTCATTAGAACTGAACCTTATTGTTTCTATTGAAATTGCTAACAAAATAGTCAATTCATTTACAAAGTAAACACCCATTTTCTTGCAACAGCCCCTAGCATCATCATAGTCACTAGATTGTTGTCTATATAAAAGACGACATTCATCCTGAATTAAGTAAGTGTTTGTTGATTCAATATAGGATCCCAAAGTTCAGGATATTCCTTCGGAAGTTTTAGATACTTGATGAGGTAAATATATATATATATATATATATATATATATATATATATATATATATCTTTACAAATCTCACTACCAGTGGCCTAGGATGTATAAAAGTCAATCATATTGAATGATATGTCGTTTATATATATATATATACATTTAAAATGGTAAGAAACATTGCACAATTAATGAAGTACCTTAGGATCATTTTAATGTTCAACATTAATTGGTTACGTTCAAACCATCACATATGACTAATATAATACCGTCATTTAGGAGTTTTGGTAGATAGCAGGAAGATGTGAAAGAACAGGTATTCTGGTTAGTTCTACTCGGGATATGACCATTTGATTCGGTTGCTTTTATTAACATAAAATAAGTTATAATCATTTATTGATCATCTGAATTTTAGGCATTCCCAAATTTCAATATTTTTTTACATAAATGACTCGTGTAAATTTTTGTAAGTAATAAACGAAGCTGGTGTCTCTTATTTATCGTTAAACAGTCGATAACATAAATAAGATATTCCATGTTCAATATATAAGCACTGGGCCTTTCATTTGTGTTACACAACACTGATATCATAAAAGGTACTCTCTTTGAGAGAAAGTCAGTTTCTTTAATGAATCTGCGAAACCGCAAATTAGATTAGATATATTCTGTTTGAAGGATTTGCAAAGATTGGTATCGAAATGGTAATGAGTCAGAAGTTGCAGTCCATAATGAGAACACACATACCGTCACATCGAAAACTAAAATAAATCTAATTGCTTATTTGCACTGAATGTCCCAAATATACATGAGGAGAGTCTTAATTTCACGACACTCGTGGTTTTCTTTTCCATAAGCATACGTAAGTCATAATACATTTTATGAGAAGCAATATAGTGATACAAGATATATTTTAAACTTAAGAAGGAAGCAAAGAGGCATAGCTGAGATATATGTAAACGATTCTTAAAATGTGCTAGTATAAAGTAATATAATAATATACTTATTATCAATTCTTCCAGCTAGAAATATCACCCAGATTTCTCAAATCGTGAGCTACAATTTTTTTAAGGCAACAGCAGAGTATGACATAGTGCTAGTAATTCATTGAATTTTCTTGGAATTTAAACAACTGAAACTTAATAACTTTGCGTCGTTCCGATTTACAGCTGTACATGTATGAAGATACAAGGTTTAGCAACACACAGGGATAAACGAATGCATATGCGCGTATACACACACACACACACACACACATATATATATATATACATATATATATATATA
>NC_068982.1:119256335-119257164 GCF_001194135.2 Octopus bimaculoides
ATATATATGTATATATATGTTTACATATACATATATAAAATAAACAAATTGTATTCCCATCTAACGGCTGTTTCTGCTTCCAATGTTTTATTGATATTCTAAAAATGATATTCATCATATTTGGTAATACATACATAAAAGAAAAGAAAAGAAAAAAAAGAGAAGAAGATATTCAAGAAGTAAGGGAAAGGCTTAATATGCTTAAATCATACCATTTTGCTTAATGTGTCGCTTTAGGACGTTGGGTAAATGGCTAAACTTAAAATAGTAATTGGTGGGTTAATTTTTCTACCGTATAATAGGGTGGATAAGTAATAAAAAAGTAAACATTTTAAAAGTTTGCAATAACGGGATACGCCAATACGTTTAGTCAAAGAGGGAGTAAGGTTGCCATAACGTTTTGAAGTAATCATAATAGTTCTTAATAATTACGTTTATAGTACTAATTAATAGATTTTGGCGTAATAAAGTGTTCGACAATTTATTTTACTTATTTATTTACTGATATGTGGTAAAGTCCCACCACCTATTGCCCGTAATGGCATTGACCAAGTACTAGCGTTCAATATTATTGGTCAGTTAATTTAAAAAGGGCAAGCATTTAAAACCGTTATACGGGTTGGTATAAATAAATAAATATATAAACAAAATCATGGAAAAATAGTGTATGTTATAAGGGGCCCAAAACCACTTAGGATATTGTATATAAGAACAATGCCAGTGTTAACATAGGTAATTATATCGGTAGGATAACGGCTACTTTCATCTTTTAGACAGTTATTCCAACCTCTAACTCTACGAACCTATATATATATATATATATATATAT
>NC_068982.1:119257439-119259968 GCF_001194135.2 Octopus bimaculoides
GTTCATATATATATATGTACATACATATACATGTATAAATAATACGAAAATAGAGAAATCCTCAGTTTAACAAACTCATCGATTGGACCACATTTATAGCTTATTTTTTTTAATACAAAGGATGACGTTACAAATAGGTGATGTAAAAAATATTACGGCCGTTTCCGCCTCTGTTGCCAAACGCTGTCTATAAATAATTGCGAAAATTAAATGTGTTCTTCTTCATAGGACATTCCAATTAAGGCACGGAGCTGCACCAAAGTAAAAAGCAAGAGCATCCAATATAAACAAATGGAAGGAGAAATAGGAAAGAAAACATGACCTAGAAAAGAAGTCAAGAAGCCCAATATACTAAAAGCATATAATCTACCATCTTCGGGCTACGAGGCCCGAAGGTAAAAGAATGAACTAGTAATGGTCTAGGGAATACTAAAATTTATTTACGGGTAGTTTCAATTTAAGCGGTGGGGAGCAATATCTTTTAAAATTTATGAAAATAAGTTATTAAAAAATAATAATAATAATAAAACAAGGAAACTTACATGATTATCACAGGACAGTACCTAATTTAACGAAGTAAACTCAAGTAAAATATATCCCAAAAGTTACTGTAGGGTGCTTAAGAGAGTGTATTCACAGAAATATTACCGAAAATCCCACATATTGTCCACAATGTTGCAAGTCTAAATCCAGCAGTCTCTGCAATTGGTCAGTTACAATTTGAACCGAGGTCACACGTTAAGACCGTTACAATGAATATGTCAATAAGAATAAATAAGAAAAGATAAAGGGTCCGGTGAAGTAAATACATATATGTTATCCCTTATTCGGTTATCATTATAATCACTCTGTTTACATTACACACACACACACACACACACACACACACACACATATATATATATATATCAGCGTGTATGTATGTATATATGTACATACATATATATATATATATATATATATATATATGTATATACATATATACATACATACATACACACTGATATATATATACATATACATGTGTATATATATATGTATGTGTGTGTGTATGTATGCTTGTGCGTATGTATACACGGTCTATGTATGTGCATTTATACTTACATACATATTAGATATGTATGAAGGTATTTTTTTTTCCATACATATTCACACCTATACTCATACTTATTCATACATATATAGTATATGTTTCTTTCTATTGTAAGCATGAGGGCTAAAGTCAATTACATCTACTTGAGCGTTCAGCTACTACTTATCTTATCGACCTCAAAATGATGCAAGACAAAGAGTATATCGGACTATTTCAAACTTCGAACGTAAAGACGGGCGAAATGCCACGAAGCTCTTTCTCCAGGGTACTAACGAATCTGCCTGCTTGCCACCTCTTGTATGAATATATTGGCAATCATATATATAGTTTATTCTGAGCCCCTGTATATACACCATACTATATACACACAGACATGTGTGTGTGTGTGTGTGTGTGTGTGTGTCTGTGTGTGTGTGTGTGTGTTTGAGTTCGTGTTTGTGTTTGAGTGCGCGCGCGTGTGTGTGTTTGTGTGTGTATGTGTGTGTGTGTGTGTGTGTGTGTGTGTGTGTGCACGCCCGCGCGCATTTGGACGTGTCCATCTCTGCTTCTTTGTAAGTTCGGGTCCATTTATGTACCTAAGTTAAAACCGGTTTGAAATCGTGAAATCACTGTTGCGTAAAATAGCGTAACTTAGCGATCTTACAATTATGAGTTGATAAATTATGCATCAGATTGGAACGAGTTGTAGAATCGTTGTGATCGACTTGAACCATGAAAGTTGTAACCCAGCGTGACTACAGCCTAGTGAGTGAGACCAGTAAAAACAGTTTTAAATTAGTGAGTTGTCTCTCATTTACCTCTAACCTCCTTTTTAGATCTATGTTTCTTTCTCTATGAGATTCTTACTATAGTCTATATTCACATATCCTGCAGTGTCTGCCTCTACATCATTTACTCCTTATTTTATCTTCTGCACAGCACAGTCACTTCCGACTCTCCTCAATATCCGAACAACAGTAAAACGTTTAATCAATATTGTACAACTATCGATTAATCAAGAAACGACAATTACAATATCCTGTTTTTCTGCTTTAATTAGTTTGTACGGTCTGATATTTTCCGATGTTACATATTTCGAAAGCTTTCGTAGAATTGTGTGTCAGAGCTTCTCTGTTGTATTAGATTAAAAAAAGTAACCATAAAATAAAATAAAATTTGCGCTTATCTTCTTTTCTGTAAAACAATCATTTTATCTTTTTTATATCTTTCTGTGTCTCACTTTCATTCTTTTGTTACACACATACACACAAAGACACACACACAACTCACATACAAACACACACAGACAAGCTCACTTTCCCAAAATTTCATTCATTTCTATCTATTTTACCAATGCTCTCCTCTTAATATCCGGTACAGTGGGGTTCCTTCTGTGTGGCCATTAATACATTTCATACGTTTGTTATATATATATATATACATATATATATATATAT
>NC_068982.1:119260248-119268504 GCF_001194135.2 Octopus bimaculoides
TATATATATATATATATATCAATACGTGTATGTGTGTGTGCCCACTGCAAACATTGTGCTGTCCTCTACAATTATTTTTATTGATAGTTCTTCTGATATTATGAGAGCTCGTCAGGTCAATGACTGTGACAACCCATACGTTATGAAACGATAGTCGACATTCTCTACACTGGATCATTGGTGTTTTTTTTCACCAGTGGTAGCAAACTCCGTCTTTCCTACCTGCTTCTTTTTTATTGTGTGTGTGAGCATATTCGTGCTCCTTTTCTCTCCTCTTCTATTTAAAACTGCCGATGTCGACTTTTAATCTTGTCTTTCTAGTCTCGAAGTAATAAAGTACCAGTCATGTGCTGAGTCAATTTTATCGGTGACTGCCCGTCTGTACATTTACGTGGAGGAGAGCGTGTTGAAGTTGGAGTAGAAGCCAAATCGCCGCCTATCTCAGAACTCCGGTGTGAGATATTATGTGTGACAAATGGCTCATCTGCCTCAATATTATCGATCCGTAATAATCTATATTACTGACAAACACATTACGCACAAAATCAAATACACAACATACAGAAAAACAACTGCACAGAATCGTATTACCACTCACACTATCTTCCTTCTTGATAAATTGATGGTATATAAACGAATAGATAGATAGAGAGAGAGAGAAAAAGAGAGAGAGAGAAAGAGAGAGAGAGAAAGAGAGAGAGAGAGAGAGAGAGAAAGAGAGAGAGAGAGAGAAGGAGAGAGAGAGAGAGAGAAGGAGAGAGAGAGAGAGAGAGAGAGATAGGTAGGTAGGTAGGTAGGTAGGTAGGTGGGTAGGTAGGTAGGTAGGTAGAAAGGTATATATGTAGATAGATAGATAGACAAATAAATAGATTGACAGACAGAGAACAGACCGATAGAGAGATAGATAGATAGATAGATAGATAGATAGATAGATAAATGAATAACTAGAGACGCATAGGTAATGAGACAAGCAGACAGGGAAGCAGAGAGATAAACGGGCAGGCAATCAGACAGACAGACCGATATATAGACTGAATGAATGATTGATTGATTGATTGATTGATTAATTGATTGATCGATTGATTAATTGATTGATTGATTCTTTAATAATTTTGCATATTTGGATATTTGCAAAGGATGATCATGGATTTCAAAATAATTCGTCGATCGTATTTTGCTCAGTATTCATTTGTCTTCATGATCGGGAGAATATTTCAACGGCTACTATTTGTAAAACACCTATTTTAGGGGATAAATAAGTAGCTTCGGCTAGAAATTCGGACACACACAGATACGCACACACACACACACACACACACATACACACACACACACACAAACACACACACACACACAAACACACTCACACACTCACACACACACACACTCACACACGTAGATATATATATATATATATATATATATATACAAGGACACATACATATATTTATATATATTATATACATATATATGCTCATATATATTAGATATATATGTATACACACTCACACTCTCTCTCACGCACACAGACGTGCGCACGTGCACACACAAACACTCACTTTAATATAAAGAATTAAGGTATGTCAACTATCATACATGACAAATTATTGATCTACTGAAATCACCTCCCTTTCCAAAGGAGAGTAAACAAATACATTGTAGCAGTTGTACTCCAATACAGGCTGACGCGATACTTAAATACTGACACAACACATATATGTTTAAGATGGTATTTTTGTCATTATTCAAATGCCATTAATTAAAATGTAGATAATTCGGTACAATTAGAAAATGCTCGACCTTTAAACCGAAAAAACGTAGTTGGAATGTGGCCTTCTTAAAGATGCTGCTTTTCCTGCGCCTCTCTCCTCCCTATCTCTCTCTCTCTCTCTAAATATACATGTATTTAAATGTACATACGCACAAAGTGTAATAAATTAATCAAATAGGTACAATTCAAAAATATCGAAAGCCTTCCTGCGAACGACAGATCACTAGCATTTAGCACCGGAGACAAGATGCAAATGATTAATATTATTTGTAAATTCGACAGTAAGACTGCGAACTTTGCGATTGCAATACACATTGGCCTTACGGTCACCAAATATTCTCATAGGCTCACCATGCATTTACTACAAGACGCAATTTCAACTCATAACACTACAACCTATAAAAAAAACATAAACCAGAAAAATGAATATCAACGGATTATAACATGCATCTTATATAGAATTCCTCCCAAATCTATATATATCAGATCTCCCTACAAATACTCTCCAAATAATATTCCTTGCGTTTCTAATTCTACAGCAACTAATTCAATAACATAATGTCCACCATTATCAATTATCTAATTCTAGTAATTTTTAAGCTTTTAAACTCCATTTGTATAAAATTTATTTGGTTAGACAGACAAGAATGCGGAGAGATTTGTCAATACGTCATGTTTTAAGAATTGGTCTTTGAATAACATTCTGTATTTGTTCAAAACGGATGGTAAGAAGAAGAATAAAGAGAATAGAAGTTTGGTGTGGAATTTTTTCCAAACGTAGTCTTTGTTGTATCTGTCAGTGCATTACCATAAGGAGACACCATCTTAGGACTCATATGCTTCGAAGCAGAGCTTAAGTGTTCTGACTGCCGACAGTAATTATCCAGAAGTGAATTAAACCAACACCACCCCACCAAACGCCAACTAACTCGTTCTGTGGATGGAGATCACTTTTCAGTTATGGAACACCCAGTTATTGATCATTACACCATTACGTTGTTTAAGATTGTGAGAAATGTTCTGCTATTATTCACCTATGATTAATCAGTCCACAAGATTTCATGAGAGTGTAGAGAATGCCTAGTATAAGTGTTATCCCTCAGATTATAAGGAAAACCTTTCCCACGTGTTTGCAGATGCGAGGTCAATGAACTTTTAATGCGCTTGCATACAACTTCCGAATTAATTTTTCTACTGTACCAGCTCTATTTCTATTGTAGTCTGACAAAAGCAAGAACTAATAAGAAAGACCTATCCGAACAGCATCTTTTGAACCGAAACCACCGTTCCTAGACTGTTTAAACAATCTCAGTTTAGTTCTTTAGTTTAAACAATTCTCGTCCTTATTTCCACGAATGTTCCAGATTATGTATACAGCATTATTGCCTTTTATGAATTCATAAAGCATTATATGTGTTAAGTGTTCCATGGACAAATTTAGATGCGTCAAAATAGTAACTGAAATCACTACACGACAATATAACGACATTAAATAGTACTTAACACACAGACATTAACGATTCGATGACACATACACAAACGCACGCGCACATATGTATGTCTATAGAGTGATAGACGTGGAAAATATATGTATACATACATTTTAAGCGCTATGGGCACACAGGGGAAGACACACTACAATATAAGACACTTGTCAAACGAACTTCGCAGTGGGATTTATACCAAGAGCAGGTAGTTGGAATGTGGCCTTTCTTAAACATGCTGCTTTACCTGCGCCTCTCCCCTCCCTATCTCTCTCTCTAAATATACAGATACATAAATGTACATATGCACGTGCACTCAGACAGATATATATATATATATATTTGAATGTATACACACACACACACGCGCGCGCACACACACAAATATGTGTGTTTATTGAGTATAAAAACTTGGGCAAGCGCTATAATAAAGTGTAATTTCCTATCAAAATTTTAACATGCTAGCGTATGCATAGCCGTTTTGTTTTCTATTCAACTTATGTCTACTGTGCAAATTTACAAGTAATAAGTATAGGTTGTGTTCTAATTTTTCTAAACGAAATTATACCCTTTACAAAACTCCCGCATTTGTTTCTTACTTCTTGACTAGAATAATTTTCATGTTTAATAATTTGTAAATCAGCCTAAATATTGTTTGCGAGCGAAACGTATTTTTACATAATTTTCGGAAACTTACCATACGAAAAGGTGTAAATCCAATTCTCTGCCATTATCTCTTACATTTTGCTTCTTTTGTCTCCTTTATTTTATTTTTATTTTACCTATATCCACTTAACAGTGTTAACTTAGCAGTTGCCTTGGGTATGTAATCAATCTTGTATGTCGTTCTATTGAAATTGTCAGTTTTTTTCTATCTCCCCTTAATATTCCTTTAAAAAAATTCTAGTTCTTCTAAAACTTAAGCTACGGCCACACAGCGGTCTCTTTATTAAATCGAATAACGCCTTTACTTTTAACGTTTTAGCATCTGAATGTTTGCACTCATTTTTTGTTTTCATTTTTGTTTTTGGACACTTTCGGTACAATTAGTAAATTCTCGATCCTTCCTGACAACTTTGTTAATGCTACAGACTCATATTTTTCAAAGCAAGTCATTTTTACATTTAAATATTAGTAGAATCTATTTCTATTCAGATCATTTCAAGTGTACATAGATATACACACTGACGCACAATCAAACACATGCCCTCACGTACACAAACTCGCATGCACACGCACGCAGACGTAAACATGTGTGTGAATATATACATGTGTGTGTACGTATATATATATACATATATACATATATATATATATATATATATATATATATATATATATATATATATATATATGTATATATATGCATATATATGTATATATATATGTATGTATATATAAATATATATATGTATGCATATATATATGTGTGTTCGTGTGTGTGTGTGTGAGGGCGTGTGTGTGTGTGAGTGAGTGTGTGTGGGTGTATGGGGAGAATTCACAAAAAAAACAAAAAACGAAGACAGAAGGTGTAGACAACAAACAGATGTGTTAATTTAACGGTCGGGAAGTGAAAAATTCATTAACATTTCGAGCCTGTACATACATGTGTGTGTGTGTGCACGCGCACGTAGCTTCATAAATATAGATATACACATACAATGTGTGATTCTGCGAAATACACAAGGAATAAATTATTAGTTGTCTGAATGTTGACCTTCTTTTGGCAATGCGAGCGTCACTTTCATTGTCAACGTTCACAGATCAACAGAGTGTGCTGCCGAGGTACGTGAACTCATCAGCAACCTTCAGGGGTTCCCCTTCACAGTGAGAATGGAATCCGCATACGGTCTCTGCTAGGTAGGTTGGTACAGGAATTCTGTCTTCTCAGTAGTGACTATGAGGCCAAAGTTGTTGCATGCAGTGGAAAAGCATTTCGATGTTACTTTGGCGTGTAATCTACAACCCAAGGGGCGATTAGTTTAAGTTCCTTTTTAGTTTACTTTTTAACTTCTAATTACCTTTAACTTTTGGCTAAGGATTTTTTTTTACAATAAATTCCTATGTACATACTTTTGATGATGATAAAACCATGTCTATTTATGTCTTAATAATAAGAAACTAAGAATTAACAATATGATAATTCAAATAAGCGCATAGATCACGCAAGTTGCCGCGAGTTTTGCAACGTAAATATGCTAACCTTTGAAGCTGAAGATCACACGCCAAAGTAGCACCAAACAGTTCACCATCTGCTGCATATAACCCTACATTGTGGCGTACAGTGCATTGTCGTCTACGAACAGATAGTCGCGCGCTGAGTTCTCTTCTGCTTCGGTATTGACCTGTAGATACTGCAGATTGAAGTGTTTGCCACCAGTCTTAATTTGACCGTGATTCAAGTTTCGGTTTCTCTGCAGAAGACGTCCAAGATTATGTCTGAGAACATCATGCTGGACAGCGTATTTGCGTGCGCTCAGCTCTGCTAGTCTCCGTTAGTGAGTGGAAATGTATTGGAAGAACCGCCACTCACCTGTACTTGAGCGAGTATGCTGTTGTGAACCCATATAGATGAATTTGTCCGGGGCAAAATTTATAATCATGTACACTTGTATACATATCAGTCTTTATCATGTTTATCCTTCGCAACAGCATAAATATAGTAAACATCAGATAACTGCGTTCATGGATATAATTAATCATTTTGGAACAGTACAAGCAAAGCGTCTTCGTTCGCACACAGAATCATGAGCTGAATACGGCACACACACAGACAGTCACACCCACTTGAGCACATCACCGCTAGCACACACACATACATCCACATCTACACCACTCCCTACAAAAAGTACAACATTTAGTCTATCTCCTAGGGCTTTGGAAATAAAATGCAGCTTCACTCTAAAAAAATGTATACTCAATATTTTTAAAAATTGTATGAAAACGATTTTGAAAATTAACATTGGCTGTAGATGAAATAATATACAGAGTAGATTAATGAGAATTTATCAGTCACGTTTCTATTTTGTAATTTTTACGTTGTCAGTTCATATAACACTTTTGTCAAATTTCGGTTTGTTGTTAATGTAAAATGCTATAGTTTCTAAAATATATGGCTTTATGTCAATATCATATTAAAGCAATTCATCTATTCTTTTTACATTTTTTCAGATACATATATTCTTTTATAATGCCGAGCTCTATCCAAATTTCTCAGACAGTATACGTGCACCTCATGGAATAGCTGCGCTTTCACTCCTGGTAAAGGTGAGTCAATTTGCATTTGTTTTTCGTCATTCACAGAAAGGAAATATTTGGGGCGTCTTGATTGCAACGCCTTCAAGTCCTGTAAATCGCGTGCAGAGCACGTGCTGAAACCCTTAAAAGGTACGCAGGAAAAACAAGTTTGTACAATACGGCAACTTATTTACTAAAACGAAAGAGCCCAACGAAATACCGAAGCAAGATAATGGCCTAATAATTTCGTCATATATTACTATTTACATACAGTCATATATATGCATATATATACATTATGCTCACACACACACACACACACACTCTCTCTCACACACACACACACACACACACACAAAAACACACACACATATTTATATATATCCAATATAGGTAGAATCAAGCAAACCAAGTACTTCATCCAGTGAGAGATAAATATCAATTTAATACACAACCGAAAGTGCTACTAATGGTTTCATGCTTTTATGATGCTTGCTTTGAAATACAAGGCGTATTTTATAAATGTACCTAGTTAAAGTATCATAAAAGCATAAAATTATTAGTATCTCTTCCTGTTGTGTATGAAATTTATTTTTATATCTATATATATGCATGTATGTGTATATGTGTGCTTGTATGTGTGCGCGTATTATGTATGTATGTATGTATGAATGTATGTATGTATGTATATATATATATGTATATATATATATATATATATATTAGCAACAAACAAAATGAGGACAAATATCCGTCAAATGTAAATAGTGTACATAATTCCTCATCTCTTAAATATAAAACTGTAGTACATACATATATACATACAAACAGATGATATATATGTACTCATGTATAGATATATGTTTTAGAAAAAAAAATCGCAAAGCAACGAGATACTTCGGAATACCTGTGAATGATATGTATTCTCTATAGCCTTAAATCCAATAATTCTTTGCGTGAGGATTATCTCCTCGAAGAAATTGTCCTGTTGTTGTCATTTATTCATTCTGGGTTGCAATAAACCTTTATTACAAATTGAACGTTGGAGGGAAATGCCTACGACATATGGCGTAGTGGTTAAGAGCGCGGGATAGTAACCCCGAGATTCCGAGTTCGATTCCAGGCAGTGACGTGAATAATAAAAATAATAATAATAATAATAATAATAATAATAACAACAACAACAACAACAATATCAAAAAATACCTTATGAATGAGAACCCTGGATCGAAATTTCTCCAAGCCACCTGATGAAGGCTGGAGGGAATATCAGCCAAAATGCTGTGTTAACAACAAACAAGATGAGGACAAATATCCGTCAATTGTAAATAATGTAAATAATGTAAACAAGTATGTATGTATGTATGTATGTAGGTAGGTACGTATGTCTACGTTAGCGCTTCTATGCATGTGATCATACAAAAATACGCGTGTTCGGCTGGCTGTTGTTATAGTTGTGTAAAGTGGCATACAATATCATACGTACTCTCCACTATGATACAGGATTTTACCATAGTTATTAGGCAATAACTGTTCTTGACATATTCATTTAATGTTTATTAAACTTCAGAATTTGTAGCGATTTATACAATCTTATTACTGGTGAAAACATTAAACGAGTGTAAACACCGAAAGAAACACGAAAACAGACTCTTACAAATATACATGTATGAGGGAAATTTTCACACATGTACGCAAACATGCACACTCATCCATGTGTATGTATGTGTATATATATATATATATATATATATATATATATAT
>NC_068982.1:119269060-119275896 GCF_001194135.2 Octopus bimaculoides
TATATATATATATATATGCATGGTAATGAATATTTAGTTGCTTGTATAGTTGTTGGGATTGTTTTATAATTAACATAATTAAGCTATAGTCCTGTGATAAATACATTTATTTTTTAATGGTGCATTTATTATTTGTACCTTAATATCTGATGTGCAGTTATTTTATATATTCCTTAATTACCGAATATTCGAACAGTTCCCCAAAATTCGTTATTTCATAAATTAGTAACGAGGGAATATGTTTTAGTAATAAATACGGTGTTGTTTCAAATAAAACGTACATTGTGTGCGTATGCGTGTGTGTGTGCGTGTGCGCGCGTATGCGTGTAGATGTATTTTATTTTTAATCGGCAGGTGTTATAGTCACACAGCACATCCATACACCCATATACACATATTCACATGTAAATATGCTTATATACGGGTGTGAATGTGTGACTGTATAATAAGCGAAATTGTGTATCTATCTATCTATCTATCTATCTATCTATCTATCTGTCTATCTATCTATCTGTCTATATATATTTACGATATTTTAGTCTATTTGCGATATTTTAAATAGACTAAATGATGCCCTTGCCATCTTAGTGTTGCCTGCATCGAGAGTGGATTCAGGGTTTGTAGAGACACTGTGGATCTGGTTTTAACAGCTGCAGAAAAATGCTCGTGAACACAACTGAGACCACTTTGTCAATTTTGTACATCTAGCTAAAGCTTTCGACACCGTATCTTTTGGTTGTCCTTAGAAAGCTAAGTGCTCCAAAATAGATACTCATTGTCATAAGTTCTTTCTATGAAGGATGATAATTTATGTCAGATCTAGCGGGGAAGTGTCCAGTTCAGTCACAGTCTCAGATGGGACAAAACAAGGCTGTGTTCTTACACCACTCCTATTTGTTATGTATTTCACCGTCATGTTGGAAACAGCTATCGAGTGTGTTAAAGAAGGAGTGTAGTTTGAGCACAGAATTAGCGGTGGCTTGTTGAACCAACAGCGATTCAAAACAAAAACGAAGACTTTGGAGCAAACAGTTCGACATGTGCACTCCGCAGACGATTGTGCGCTTGTAATTCACACTCTTGAGGAAATTCAATGCTTTCAAAACAAATCACCGCTTGCATCGAAGGCCTTTGATCTGACCATCAGCATAAAGAAAAATGCGCTTGTCCATTAGTCCATTCATGACCATCTTCCAGCTGTTGCGCCTATGGTCCTATGTGTTGGTGGGAAATCATTAAAAACTGTTTCCTCCTTCACTTATCATTGTTCTATTGTTTCCAATGATGCGAAAAGGGAAAACAAAATCGAGTCCAGAATCGGGAAGACTAGCTCCGCTTTCGATACCCTTTATCATAAGCTATAGAACAGCCACGACGTATTGTTGAAGGGGAAATCTAATGTATATAAGTCGTTCGTCTTGACAACATTACTTTGTGGTGATGAGTCTTAGGCTGTGTACTGAAAGCACATCAATGAGCTTGATGCTTTTCGTATGCGATGCTTGCCTGCTATCTCCAGCATAAAAGCGAGCGAACATATTCATAATAGTGTGGTACTTACGAAATGCTTACAAAATACATCATGTATTGAGCCATCCTCATCAAAATACAACTTAGATGATTAGGTCATGTCTCACGTATGACTGATATCAAAGCAACTTCTCTTTGACCAATTCTTAATAAGAAGGTCATTTGGTAGACCACTATTGCGCTTCAAAGACAAACTGAAACGATGCAACATTCCCCTTACCTCCTGGAAAACAAAGCATCAGAACACAGGATCTGGTGCCAGTCCTGCTTTTCCTCAGTTCGAAAATTTGAATAAAATCGATTCCTACACCGAAACCAACTTCGTGCAAGCACGAAAGCACGCTGGCAGAACACTTCTCTTCTAAATGGAAAACTTACCTGTCATTACAGTTTTGTGGCACGAAGCAAATTAGGTCCAGCCGTCTAATAAAAAAAAGCACATAGTAAATAATCCACAGGCACCCAAGCAAACTGAGTCCTCAACTTGTTCTATTTGCCAAAAGGTTTGCAAGGCACCAGCAGGCCTCAACAACTCATTTGTCGTCTACGATAAGAGAATCTATCGTATATATTATATATATATATATATATATATATACATATGTATGTATGTATGTATGATGAATGTGTATTTGTTCTCTTAAGCATCAGCTGAAGAAACCTATATCAACGTGACGATGATACGTCTTTCCTTTTAATATTTAGTTGTTTTATGAATTAATATCCCTTCCATGTACACTCAAAATATCTTTCGGCCATTAGATTTACACGTTATATTTGTCCGTGTTCGGTGGTGTAAATATGATGGAGACCTACTTTTTTGATCTTACAAGATATGGGATACAATACAATCAAGCGAAGTAAAAATGAATCCCAATGTTCGGGATCAAAGATTCTATCCCATACGGTGCGTGATGTATGGGGTTTGGAATTGGGTTGTTTGTGCAATTGATAGCGAGAGTGCTTGGAGAATGGTGCGAGAATATATTTCACATTATATAAATGACGTACCGTTTAGGGAATATTGACATATATGAACCAATCTTCTGAAAACGTCAAATGATTCAAGGACCATTCATATGTTTTACTACTTCGTGGCAATGTTCAATAATAATTATATCTTCTAAATGTGGTAAAAAATCACAGAATGTTCAGTAAATCATTTCGAACTAAGGAATGGTGTACCTATTATGTAACGATAGTAGGTACTGTGATAAGATTTTTGGTAAAAATGGCAGGAAATCGGCCACAATACTTACCTAATGTGGTTTTTATATATTGGCCATGGACACAATGATAACCATATCTTAGATCCACCTTTAAAGATCAGAGTCTACGTATGAGTATGTAACTCGTAGCACTTTTAGCAGCGAAATTATGAAATAAATCGTAGTAAGTACTTGTGTACCTTCAATTTTCAATTTCTAATGCTAAAATGTTCAATGTTTGTTTCATTTCTCTTTAGTCAATTAATATGTATCAACCAAAAAATTTGGCGTACTTACATATATATAACCCGCTGTTGTATCTGATTTTGTTCCATATGTGAAATACTTTCCACAAACAAAAGCTTAGTGCATTATTACTGGCATGGAAGTAACACTTTCGCTTCCAGATAACTAATTAAAATGTTAATCCGATATTTGTACTTAATTATTTACCTTTATAAACTGAAATAATTAAAAGTTGAATTAGTTTGTTTCTTTCCAAAACAAAGCAATGACTTGCTTGAGAAACTAAAAATAAATTAATACAAGTGGAATATTTGGGGGGAAATTATATTTGATAACTTTGAAATAGTTTGCAATACTATTTGATAACTTTGAAATAGTTAGCAATATTAAATTATCGACGCGTTTAAAACTCAAGAAATTCGAGAAGGAAATCAAGTAGAAATTAAGTTTAAATACCTACTCACTGAAGTCTCTATAAATCAACCGGCTACTATTTAGCGTACACAAGTTTTAGCATATTTAATTCAGATTAAATATGCTGAATTTTGTGTACGTTAAATAGTAGCCGCTTGAATCTTAGAGACTTCAGTGAGTAGGTATTTAAACTTAATTTCTATTTGATTTCCTTTTCGAATTTCTTGAGTTTTAAACGCATCGATAGTTTAGTATTGCAAACTATTTCAAAGTTATCAAATATATTTACTCCAAATATTCCACTTGTGTTATTTTATTTTTAGCTTCTCAAGCAAGACATTGCTTTGTTTTGGAAAGAAACAAACTAATTCAACTTATAATTATTTCAGTTTATAAAGGTAAATAATTAAGTACAAATATCGGATTAATATTTTAAATTATCTGAAAGCGAAAGTGTTACTTCCATGTCGGTATTAATGCACTAAGCTTTTGTTTATGGAAAGTATTTCACATATGGAACAAAACCAGATATAGCAGCGGGTTATATATATGTAACCCGTTGTGAAATTATTTTGGGATTTGCGCCAAATATTGTGGCTAGTTTAGCGAAGTCTTAAATGATCTATCAGTGGTACACGTGACATTGATTTTTTATTCAGTTCTTTGACTTTGCATAAGTTTTTATTGAAAAATTATATATTATCATGCACTATTAATGAAGGGATACGTTCTAAAGCTTTGCAAATTAGTACTATAAAAGAAAGTGTCATTTTATTTATATGCAAAATAGAATTTAGTATATAATACTTTTCCTAAAACGTACTAAAATATATATCGTATGCCTGTAACTAACCCTAATGAACTGTACAAATTTAATAGAAAGAATGCGTTGCAATGCGTATCTAGAATAATATGTAGTTGGTTGAGTTTTAGCACTACTCCTGTTGCATGATTTTAAAATAAGATGAATTTCCCCTATGCTTCAACAATTATGCAATAGAACGAATTTTCTTCTATACTACAAGCAATATCAAAATAGAATTTTCGTCTTAATTGGTGCGATCAATCTATCGATCTGCATTCAGAGAACTGCCTTAAAGGATCTGAAGCAAAAACAGCATATATCACCAAATCTATAATAAACAAAAACAATACAAAAAAAAGTATCCATAACAAATCGAAAGAAAAGATTAATACATCAAGAATAAAAATATACAAGAAAACAATTGCAAGTGAAAATACCTTATTCTACATAAAATTTTAAAATACAAGTAAGAAATAACCTCCAACAAATGCCAACCACATTTTGAATAAAGAAAACATCAACAATAGAAGCACCAAAGAACAATGTAAAACAAAAGATGCAACAAAATTTAAAAAATCTAACACACCAATAACAATTATATTTAACAATAACTCGGCTAGGAAAACAACAGCACCACCAGTGAACATAGCTTATCTGTATTATAATTGATATCAAATAGAAACCAAAAAGTTTAGAGTTGAAATAATCATTCCTAGACAATTACACAACAGCTATTTCTTTCATTATCAAACACGTGAAGGTTACGAAACAATTATCGTATCGATTTCAAGCAATTCGATCACATCAGCAATATTTTACACATTTTGTAACCTTTCCCTGGAATAATATTTTATATTTGAAGCAAACAAATGAAATTTTACAGAATTCAATTTCCAAGATACTGAGGATATTCATATACATATTTTTGAGATGGCAAAATCGTTAGCACGAATAAAACGTTTAACAGCATTTGGTTCTGAGTTCAAATACTCCAGAGGTCGACTTTCTCTTTCATCCATTCGGTGTCGATGAAATAAGTACCAGTTGAGTATTGGAGTCGATGTAATAAATTTACTCCACCCTCCAAACTGTTGGCATTGTGCCAACATTTTAAAGCAATATTTTGAACCTCCATGCAATATTAAATCATTTACGTGTGATTATGTATGTGTGTGTATAAATGTCTATATGCATGTGTGTTTGTGCGTATGCATGTATAGCAAACAACATAAACTCTAAACAAAAAATATGCATAAAAATAACATCAGCTTACACTTTCTTATGATTGTGGAGAAAGAGTAGAAGCGAAGATAAAGTAAGAAAGTAAAAAAAAAAAACAAGAGACAACTGAGAAATCTTTTCCACAATAAAGAATCCTTGTTGTACTGGGCTAAATATTTGGACGCTGGCGAGTCGGATATGTGAAACAGGCCAATGACGTATTTTCTGGTGGAAGAGCAATAGAACGACAGTGATGTGAGTATTTGCGCATATATGTATTTGTGTATAAATAGCATGGAGAAGAGGCATGTGTTTATGTTTGTGTAATTCTAATGTATGCACAACTTCGAGTGCGATCGCAGAATTGTGCTTGTCATATTGTATTGTGTCTGTGCTTATGTGACTCTTTAAGTGCTTAATACCTGAAGGGACAACAATGGGATGGACAGTCCACAGACGTCGACATTTTGCGTGAATGTGTGCATGTGTATACATGTGTTTGCATGATTCTATTTCATGTAAACGTTTCTGTTCGTAGATGTTGAGTGGAATCCAGAAATGAGTAGGCAAACTGAAATGTGGATATGTATTTTTTGAATTAATATACGTTATCTTATTAATGGTGGAACGTGTGTGGGTGAGTCTTTAGTCTCCGTGATATGTGTTTATAGTAGAATTTCGATGAACATTGAGGGTGAACAGAGGCCGAATAGGTGTGCTTTAGGGAAGACTAAATAAATCGCAACCGTAATATGTATTGAAGAGTTCATTTTGAATTCTTGATTTCTTCAATTTCGTCAATCGGCACATAAAATGGATCCAAAGTGGGTTAGTATTCCTCTCGTACAAATTTAATCTCGTGCAAGCACTATATTCGACCGATCTTGGTCATGTGATTGATAAGCTTTAATAATGTTGAAGATTAAATACAGAGTAATCGATGTAATCCAAATATGAGTTCAAATAACAAAGGCATTTCAAATAATTGAACTTATTGAAGTAATAACATTTCATAAAAGTTGAAACGTTATTATCGCAGAATGTTATAGGATGACAATCTAATATTTCTAAGGCAGAGGTCGTTAAACTTTGCGTATGTGTACGTGTTATTCTGGCTGAGTGTGCTGTTGTGTGTGTGTATACATTTGTATACAAACACACACATAAACACACACATACGTACGCAAACACACATACACACACACAAACGTACATATATGTACTTATATAGAACGTTCTCAGTTCAAATTTCACCGAAGTTTACTTTGCAATTCATGCTTGTGGGCTCGATAAAATAAGCACCACTTAAGTACTGTATTCTATGGAATCGGCTAGCTCCTTCCCACAAACCCATAATACCTGACTTTCCGTCTATACTAGAATATATATATATATATATATATATATATATA
>NC_068982.1:119276199-119280532 GCF_001194135.2 Octopus bimaculoides
CGTTTTATATGAGAAAACCTAAGTGTAAATATAATATCGGGGAAAGCGAGTATTTCGAAGGAGAGATTAAAAATTTGCTCTTATCTATACAACTTGCTAAAAGCTTTCATTCAACGTTGTTTTTCAGTGACTTAATCTGTAGATGGAAGTTTTTTTTTTTTTGTTTTCTTTTTTTTATTATTATCATTTCCTGATGTTGGTCATGATATGTTTAACCAATCCTCGATTTAGGCAACGGTTTAGCCACATTGTAGCACTGCCATACTTGGTAATATTTTACCATTTGATGACAGTAAGGATAGAGTGTCAGACAAGATGTAATGTAATGCTATATCTAGTTACGGTTGTTGAAATTCTGATTTCGTACACGAAATTTCATTTCGTTGTTTCGAGATCTTTGCAGTTTATTTAAAGTCAAAATACCGTAAGCTGTTTAAACTATGAATTCTTTTTACTTTTAACATATGTTGCTGATAATACGGCATATCTCTTACAAGTATGAACAATTTCATACTTTCAACTAACTAAATACTTTCTAGCTTTGACAATCATATCATTCAGAAGTACAACGAGCTCTATTGTCCTGGGAAGTTAGTGTATACATAACTGGTGTCATAACATGACATACTAAAGTCTATTTCGTATTTCGGGACGGTCATTTGTTCTTGCCTAATAAACACACGTACTATATATTTGTTCTCCATGTGTTTATTATTGTTTTTATTTTATGTCTTTTTGTCTGAATATCTTTCGTCACACACCCTGTGACATTTTCAGCAAGTCTCCATCGCACGTGTCTCCTTTTCTGTTTAGTCCGCACCATAAAAAGTCACATACCATAGAAAGACAGAATGAACTAAAGAAAACAGGATAAGAATCGAGGGATGGAGAGTAGCTGAAGAGGCCACAAGATGTGTAACGAAAGATTTCCAGACAATGACCATAAAATAAGAACAATACTAAACAAAGGAACATTATTTACATTATTTACATTCGACGGATATTTGTCTTCATCGTGTTTGTTGTTAACACAACGTTTCGGCTGATATACACTCCAACCTTCATCACGTGTCTTGGAGAAATTTCGAACCGGTTTCTCATTCCTAAGGTGTTTTCCGTCAATTGTAAATAATGTAAAAAATGTACATAATTCCTCATCTCTTAAGTATAGAACTGTAAACAAATGAAGAACAAATATATAGTGCGCGTGTTTATTTGACAAAAACAAAACATGACTATTCGAAAATACAACAACATGTTTCAACGCACGATTTCACATCAGGAATCTTGCAAAACAAATACATAAACGTAAAATACGAAAGTCATTGTCCTATCTCAAGTTACAGAATTTGTAAAAAATGAGAAATAATAGAAGATATAATCTCAGTGCTCGGCAAAATTTCGCAAGGATATTCCACCTCCTTCTCTCTAACTCTTTGCGTTTGAATAAATGCAGAGACTTGGTGGATGTTGAAAGCGATGGAAATAGAGAAAAGTGTGCTGCAAAAATAGGAACTGATATTCGACTAGCAAACTTTAGAATTGTTCTTTGTGCGTCCTGTCATTGGCTGTCCGTCACCCTCTCCGTATATAATTCTGTACAATGTCAGATCTCCTTTCTCTCTCTTACTCTCTTTCTGTCTGTCTGTCTGTCTGTCTCTCTGTCTCTCTCTCTCTCCCACCCCCTCTTTCTCTGTCGTTCTCCCTCTCATTGATTTCACTGTGGTTGCTATATCTAATACAATGCTTGGTGTCAACATCATCAGTTGTTAACTGGATGCCTTTAGCGGAATCCCGTTTTGGTTCTCTCCACCGTTGATCTGTGTAAGTTTATTTAAAGTGGAATTATAATGCCATTATGAATTATCTATACAGGTAATGAATGTTATTTTCGAGATAGGAGTTTTCTACTATATGCTGCTGAACTGAATGCATTCTTCAGTGGTGCAAAATGCATGCAGATCTTAAAGCTGGAATATTTATTAAGATAGTTTTATAATTCGCTTTAATCAACTTTCGATTGAATATTTCTCACTAGGAACAACATACATATGTGTAACTACTTGTGTGTGTGTGCTCGCTTTTGTGCGTGCTTGTGTGTGTGTGTGTGTGTAACTGTACTGAGGTATTGCACCAAACACAACTATATGTACATGTATGTGTGCATGCGTGTGTCTGTGTGTGCGTGTGTTTGCATGTGTGCATGTTATGCCTGCGCGCGCGCTTCTGTGTGTGTGTGTGTGTGTGTGTGTGTGTGTTTCTATGTATTATATATCGATGAGTTCGTGTATAATAGTATGTATTATCACAGCAGTGAAAATCTGAATTCTAAATCAAAGTAAGACTCTGGTGGCTTAGATGAGTTGTTTACATCGGACAAATTGATATGCATAATTCATCCTGGTTCTTTATTATATATACTTTAACATTCAACTTTATCTCTCTACCTTCTTCCCCAATAAATTAAGGTAGCACTGATGCACTCAGTTCAGTATGGTAGACTAAATCATTCGCCCAAATGTGTTATAATATTCAGCAACCTAAGGTAAATTATCTGAATTTTAGTTCAGAGAAAAAGACAAAATTAAAGGAAAAATATTTATTTCAATGCAGCAAACACCATAGGGAAAAAAATCCTCAAAATCGAATGATATCAAATTTTGCACTCAATACGTTCAAATCGATATTTTACCAACCGGAATACGTCTACACAATACATACAGTATACGTTTATAGACATGATAAAGTTCTGAACTATTGATTAGTTTCGTAAATAATAACGATACCCTCACTACAAAGGCACTAATTTTCATATCGTCATTTTGACAGTAGATATATTAAAGGTACATAATGCCTCACATTATAAAACAATTGATGCTTTAAATAAATCAGTGTAATATAATAACGTAATAATTGAAAATGTGGTAAGCAGTACTCAGATGCACTACAACTAAAGAAGAAAAATGTAGTGCCGTGGTGACGAATTTCAGGAAGTATTGAAGTTTTGAAGGATGTAGTGTCACAACAGTTAGAACTGATGCATGTTGTTTATTCCGTGCTTCAACTATTCTAAACGTGAAAAAATGTTTCCGAATGTCATAGGTGCTGTGTTGTCTTTTGAATTTGTGAGCATATCCATGAGTGCTTGAAATATGGAATTCAAAGAGGTGAACAAAACTGTTGTTGGAACGATGATGGATAATCTCGTGGGTATCTGCCAAGTCAGTTGCCAGACTGAGGAGCTTTATTCTGTCCATGCCCACGAAGGCAAGGCATTTAAAGTATGGTAGATGTCTGACAGCCGGTATTCGTTAGGTTGCACGTTTCTGAACGGTTTGCAGGCGATTGATATGCTGAGCAAGATAAAGGTTCCAAACTGGTGATGCAAACTCTAAGTGTGGGCGTACCATAGTCATATACAGCTTTAAATAGATAATTGAAGAGCGGCTGACAAATGTCGTACCGAATGATGCCAAGACATCCCCTGCCTTTTTGACAATCTTAGAGATGTGGTATGTCGAACGCAGATCGCTGTCTACAACAATACCCAGGCCACGTCCACTAACAAAAGTTTTAAGATAAATGTTGTTGAGGGAGTATGTAAAAGCTGGGCTTATCGATGTGTAAATTTTACAGAGGTTATACAACTTGATGAAGAAGGTACACCTGGATTTTCAATAGTACAAATACCAGAATAGGATTGAGCAATGAGTTCAGCGTTTTCTTTGGGATCAAATGTGACCCTACTTGTGTAGGGATCGTAGAGAAAGCCAACTAGAGAATGAGGTCTCTGCTTCGAACATACATATTTTCAGAAAACTTTCTTGTAAGGGCTAGTTGCTCTACGTTGTTCAAAGTCAAGCACTGCATTTTTTTTTATCGAGATGTTAGAGGTGATCCATTGCGACTTCTTGTATTCTCATCTCTATACTTCCAAAAACGGGATAAACAAAATTATATTATAAGTAAATGCTAAATTAGTTGTCACAAACGCGCAATATAGCAAAGAAAATACTATGCTTAAATAATATATTAGATATAATGGAAGAAATTATCGTAATATATGATTTTACATTAAGAAATTTAGAATGAAAATATAATGTATAATTTTAGTGATTATCTATCTTGTACTTTCGCAAAAAATTTCTAAGTATAATTTTATAGTTGATCATATTCATACAACTCATAATTATGGAGAGAAACATAGATGAATATAAAATTTCATTTATATAATCATAATGACATATATAACATGACAGTATTATTAATTTCTTCCATGTTTCGTGAGTACATATGACATGTCAACACGCTATTGAAACAAATGTTGATTGTA
>NC_068982.1:119281141-119286630 GCF_001194135.2 Octopus bimaculoides
TATTTTCAGACCTCCTCTTCACTCTCTATGTCATATCTTTTCTAGAATAACTACTGCTTAACCATTTTCTCACACCGTCTCCGATGAAGGGATATATAAAATATACAGGAAACAGGTGTAAGACCTTCCATATATATATATATATATATATATATATATATATATATACAATACCAAGAAACGCAATATTCCCGATGATGTCATAAGTTACTAAATTATTAGTTCACTGCATACTATATCTGAAACAGCTGTAATCTAATGAAGTTCATAAGATAATCTACTCTACAGCCATTTTCGTAATGTGTGTGTGTGTGTATAAAGGTAAAATCCAGAGATCCAGGTGTAGGATGTTAGTAAGCTTCTAGCAGTTAGTAAGAGGTATAAAGAAATGTTTTAAGGAAAAATTGTGGTTTATTGACGTAGAAGGTTGTAAATGTTTCTCATATCGAAGTCCGATAAGTTGAAAAAATGTTTCTCATGTACGTATGTATATGTTTGTATGTATGTATATGTTTGTATGTATGTATATGTGTGCGTGTTTATGTGTAAATGCGTATGCGCATATCGTGACACATATCAGATCGATGGCTTAAAGTTGATTTGATGCTTAGGTATCTGCTGTATCTTACCAAAATTTGATATATTCCTTGCTGTTTACCTCATTGTGAGCACTATGTTATTGCAGCTAGCTATTCGCAACATCTAACATATTGATGACCCTAGATTCTATTGAATCCTGCGACTAATTAATATAACGTCCTACTTAGTGTAAATTATGGTAACCACTGGAAAAGGTGAACCTATAATTGCTGAATGTAGACAAATCTATTACCAGTAGAATTCAGTACGTGTGTCTTCTTTTGCATCTCGTTGAAGCTTAATTTCTTAATAAAAATTCTTCGAAATAAATCGGGTAGCTTGGTCCCGGCTGATAAAACCATTACCGACTGAATTTAAGACTTTACTGTGTTCTGAATCTGAGGGAATTACACTGGAAGTATAAAGTTACTCTTCAATCTACTCAGGATAACATCTACGTCGGTGCCTATAAAATAGTTTGTATACTAAAGTCAGAAGATCGTACTGAAACTTTAAGAACTAAGGAACCAATGATCAGCTTAAATGACTGCAATGACAACTTCAGAGATAAGCCTTCATTGCAGTTGATATGCCGCAATGTGTCAGACACTGGACGTTTAAGCAAAGATTCTTTGGACAAAGCTAGTGCTCTGCTTTATTCTCTGCTCTTTTTTAATCTATTTGCCAATACTAACCACATCATACGATGGCTCTCATATATAGTGAACAAAAGTAGGTACTACATCTTTCATTTTGATATTAGCTCTTATTTATCTAGTATTTCCACCTTACTCTTTAACAAAAGCTTAATTTTCGCTAAAATAACTCTTCTCTCATTAAGGATCGGATAGATTTTATTCTACTCACCAGATCTACAGTTGTACAGTTTGAGTGCGGAATAATGGACTAGAAAAAAACAGACTGAACAATTGCGATATCACCATGGAATGTAGTACCCTGCTCAGATCATTGATTTCGTTGGTATCTATATGCTATACTGTTTGCGTGAATCTTTTCCTAATTTGGCCGGAGAGCTATAGAGGGAGGATGCGTTATTTAGTATCCCTAGAAACAGCAAGGCATACATTGAGTGAACTAGGAAGGGACAAAGGACATTATATTTTAAATCCAGTGTGGATATTAATTTCGAATACAATCGGAAGTTTGCAAGCATTTTAGGTGTAACTTTCTATCTCATATCAGGACAATTTTATTCTGATAGTAAAGCAGCTAAGACAATGACTTATGTAAATCGCTTTCCAAAAAATTATAATAAATAAATAAATGATAAAACGCACACTCATGATAATCTCATTAGCAAATGGAATCTCAAATAGAGTATCACACCTGTCTTCTAATATGAATATCTTTGACGCTTATGCTTATCACTATAATGAGGTCTTAATAAAAGCAGGATATAAACAAAACACAAGCTATTTTTATGCGAATAGTAAAAAAGAGAGATCATATAATACAGGATAGCATGAATGAAAATAGAAATGCAAATAGAAATGCAATTCTATGCAATAGTAAAAATAACTGTAAATGCTAATGAAGTCCTAAGCTACAGAATAGGAAAAGAAAATGTAATCATAATCTTTATAATGTATATCCCCACAATATCAATTCAAAGAAAGAAGATTGTACCTTCAAAAGTTGCATTAAAGGGATGAGGCTCCCTTTAGCTTTGACTGTCTCAATAAAAAAAATGGAGCTTGTGACACCCCTTGAACACAGTCCTCTTTATGTGTGTAATCCAAGTACAAATCATCACACCTGCTTTAATGAGACCCAAATCCTGTGTGAATATCTTTCGCACGGCACGTGCTACCCAACACAGAAGAGTGGGCCTAGTCGTTATCTAAATACTGCAACAAAGGTTAAGAGAAAATGGACTCAAAGCAACAATAGAACTGCAATAGGATGTTATTACAGAGGCGAGCCTAAAATACTGGGGAAAAGGCATAACATTTGGACAGAGAAAGCCAAGCTGCTTATCACAGAGCAAAAAGCATTAGACCAAAAAAATCACTCGTGACAAAATTGTGACTATTCCAATTGGAACTAGAGGAGATCTCCATAATAGTGAAAAACTGTGAACGTGACAACGCTGTGTACGAAGAGCAAAATACAGAACAAGAACAAAAATTAGCAGTGGGACCAATGACTAAGCACTGAAGAAACAACTACATGAATGATGCTGAATTCTACTTTGTGGCATGGAAGACTGTTACAGAGGAAGAAATAAACTTACTGCTACACCTGAATGAGACACGAAATATCGAATAAAGAGGCTACCAGCTCTGAGAGGATATGCAGGTGGAAGACTATATGAAATAGTGAACAAGATGGTCGTACTGTTAACCAAAATTTAGTTCGATGACGTAACAGGTTTAAGCGACTATCTATACAGAACAGCCCTGTGCAAACTCTTGGGGTGAAATTAGAACGAAAACCCCATGGTGAGAACAAAGGCTTCAGAGTCAAATTGAACAGCTCAAGAAAGACCGTGGGTAATTACATTCAATAATTGAAGAGAAGTGTATGAAAGAAAGACATAGGAATGAACTGCAGAGGAAGTACACGAGGCACAAAGGACTGCAAGTAGGTAAAGAGGAGGAATAAAGAGAAATGAACGAAGCAGTGTCGGTTAAGAAAATAGGTACCAGCAGAGAATCAGTACCAACTGAATAGGCTCTTCTAGAACTCCAAAAGAAAATTCTATAAACAATTGAACAATGAAGGGGGACATCAGACAAATAAAAACCCAGACGCTGTAGCAGCTAGAACATTCCGGATACAAATCAGGAGTAAAGAAGCACAACATAATATAAAGTAGGCTTGTTATAGAAATTTAAAAGAAAAATGGAAGTTGAAGTGACACAAGAAAGTGTGACAATCAGAGATAAAAAGTAAAATAGATGATCAAGAAACTACAAAGCTCACACACCCCGGACCAGATAATATGTCCACAGTTTCTGACAAAAGAATCGACCAAGTATACATAGTTATATACGACCATTTCTTACTAACTGCATAGAAGATAGAATACCAGCATGGATGACAAAAAGGAAGGACAATGCTGATACAGAAAGACAAGGAAAAGAGAGGGAAGTCAGTATTATAGACCCATTACTTGCTTGCCATTACTCTGGAAATTATTAATGGCTCTCATAGCAGATGAAGTGTATGATTTTCTGGAAAAGGAGAACCTATTGCCAGATGAATCAAAAGATTGTTGAAGAGAAACAAGGGGAACTGCTGATCTGCAAAATAAAATTTATATAGTATTAAATGACGTACAAGTAAGGAAGAAGAATTCAGCTGAGGACGCTGGGATTCAATGAGAAGATAAACAAGTTTTTGGAATAAGCAATGAAACTCTGGGAATTAGAACTGACAAATGAAAATAAATTGCTAGGCAAGGTGAAAATAGTCAGGGGCATTTTCCAAGGAGATTCCATCTCCCTATAACTCCTTATTATTGCACTAATCCCTTAACAAGAATATTAAGAGAATCCAAGCTTTGTTATGAGTTTCGAAAAGTGAAAGTAAAAATAAAATCCTACTTTATGTGGATGGCATGAAGCTGCAAACAAAAAATGAGGCAGACTTGGATTACCTGATTTAAACTATGAGAGTAGTTAGTAAAGATATTGGAATACAGTTTAGGATAGATAAGTGTGCTGTACTAATTATGAAGTGAGGCCGGAAGATAAAGTCTATTGTCACCAAACATCAAAATAAAACGTCTGCTAAGTACATTAGCATACAATAACAAAATGATGATTATGATGATGACGATAACGACGACGACGACGACGGAGGAGAAGGAGAAGAATCCTCTCTACTATAGGCAGGAGGCCGGAAATTTTGGTGGAGGGAGCCAGTCGGTTAGATCGACCGCAATGCTCAACTGGTACTTATTTCACCGACACCAAAACGATGAAAGGGAAATTCGGCCGCGGCGGAATTTGAACTGAGAATGTAAAGATAGGCGAAATTCCGCAGACCATTTTGTTCAAAGAGCTAACATTTAACTAGTCTGCCAAGTCGTCACCTTATGACTATGATGATGATGATGATGATAACCACAACAACAACAACGACACGGGCGTAAAGAAGTTTTTGATGAAAGGAAAGAATGAACATTAGTAATTGTACAAATATTAATACTGACACTAATACTTGTAGGATTGATATTCGTAACACCGAACGACCAGTATGGAATATTAATTATAATAATGATCGTGTTGATAACATGACAATCAATGATGTTACTTTCATGAAGAGTAATAATACAATGATGACCATAAAAAAATTAATAACGCTGCCCATAAGCATAGCGTTACTAATAATCTAGATACTACCATGCAAATTTACATGCAAATTCAAACATCGCAAATCCAAAAGTCGGCAGAACTCACGCAATCGTGACGTGATCTGGCTTAATCCACTGGTCAAACAATATTATACTGAAATTTTAATGAAATGTTATTTTCTTCCTTGGGTAACCCATGCCCCAACCAATAAATATTAACGCATCTTTAATGAACGTAGGATAGGCATTTCATTCTCAACCCTACGTAGTCTAGAGAGCATTATAGCGGGTATAAATAGTCGTAATATCAACAAAACCGGTCACAATATTAATAAGAAAAGAAAGATAAAGAATAACATTAATAATAATGATAATACAAAATACAATAATAATAATAATAATAATTATTATTATTATTATTATTATTATTATTATTGTTCAGTAGTTTTATTTTTATAACGTGCTTTCACTTCACTACCGAGCGCAGCTCTGTGCGCCTTGGGTATGTGCTGTGGTTTGCTGTGGTGCTCTTATGTTTACTGTATTGAAAGTGTTTTGCGTAGAATGTGTGCAGTACCCAGTAGTGCAA
>NC_068982.1:119287431-119288721 GCF_001194135.2 Octopus bimaculoides
TTATTATTATTATTATTATTATTATTATTATTATTATTATTATTATTATTATTAACGTTATTGTTATTCTTATAACAATCGTAAGGATACTATTATTGGTAATAACATCAATAACAACAATAATGATGATAATAATTACAACCCTTATGTTGATGGGCATGGTAGTAGTATTAACTATCAAGTCACTTTCATAATGATGACTGCGGCAGTCCGGAAGCCGACCTTGTAACACTGTGTGTAAGCCGAATACGCCAATCTCCAACTATATTATCTGTATATATAGCAGTACTAACCACGCTAGTAGCAGCAATAATATAAGCGGTGAGTGTTAGAACAAAAAAGAATAAAATAACCCTGATAATGACGTAACCAACGCAGATATCACCCGCATCAATTCCAATATAAACGAAATGTATCATCAAGGTAGCTGTTTTCACGTCCACCAATGCAACGGTAATGCCATTACTACTAATAATAACCCCAATGTATCTTAAGTAACATTGGAAAATTCGAGTAATTCTATCGGATCTAACAATAATTATCACTCTGAATGGTCCATGAATTACTCGGGAAGTACTAATGTCCATATATATCCTAGATTCTGCAATTGTAAATAAATATTATCTCGCTAAAAATATGTTCTATAGACGTGATGTAGCTACTTTTACCTACATTGGTTTCACCTCTCGTAAAGTTAAGCAAAGATTATATGATCATTCGTATATTTTCAATATTAGTAATAAGACTAAGGTTGCATTAATTGCGGAAAGAATTTTGCAGTTAAAAAACGAAACAACAATAAAGCATATATTCCAATTGCCTGCAGCATAATAAAATAGGCATTATGCTATCAAATGAGAAGTATGGGTGTAATTTTGAACTTGCGTGTTCAGTCGAAATACTTGACAAATCTCGTAAACTTAGAAGAAATTGCTGCATTACATTAAAGAACCAAATTTACATAGTTTGAACTAATATTTTAATAAAATTCGAATACTACTTATATTAAACTTCTTAGTTTCAATTGAATCATACTCTATAACGGAGTTAAATATACTCGTTTCATTTAAATATAATCTTTAAATCTTTGCATACTATTTAAGCGTTATGTCACATTACGTCATGGGCTTCCTTATTACGCATTCTCATTGTATCTGATTGCAAACTGCATATATGATTAGTGAAATATTTTATATTCCACTGTATGACCTCCAAAAACTCTGTCACACGTCTACGCTTTCTCTCTCTCTCTCTCGCTCTCTCTCTCTCTCTCTCTCTCTCTCTCTCTCT
>NC_068982.1:119288804-119289110 GCF_001194135.2 Octopus bimaculoides
ATATATATATATATATATATATATATATATACATATATCTTCATATTATATTTTATATGAATGTGGATATACATGTATGTGTGTGTACACATTTGCACAGGCGCATAAGGATGTATCTATCAATATATATATATATGTGTGCATGCGTGTGTTCTTGTATGTGTGTAGTTGCATACGTATATAGCTATATTTATATCTATCTATCTATCTATCTATCTATCTATCTATCTATCTATCTATTTGTGTAGTTATAATGGACACAATACATGTTTTTATGTGCTACTAATAGTTTCATATGTTGAGAAA
>NC_068982.1:119289120-119289752 GCF_001194135.2 Octopus bimaculoides
GCACAAGCTACATATAACGAACTAATAATTGAATGAGAGAAGAATCGCGACAAGTTGCGATTGAAGCATTTAGAAAACGTGGAAGGTTTAAAAAGGAAAACGGAAAACGAAAGAGTAAAAGTGAAAATGGTAAAAGAGTTATCGCCCTTGAACCTTAGGTTATAATGCTGTAAAGTTATGAAAAAGTTAATCACGAAAGGCAGAATTTTCCTATTCTTAAAAATGTAGTTAGACATATGTTTACAATTGCTAAACATTAGATTTCAAATTCCGTAAGTGGCTAGCCAACATTTTTGCCTTTTTTACATTTTACGTTTTCCTTTTCCCGTTTTTAAAATTGCTCCATTTTTATATACTTGCTTCTTAACTTTTCGCGTTTTTTCTTTCATTCAATTCTAAGTTCGTTATATGTAGGTTACGCCTGATGATATGTCTGACGTACTTCTCAACATATAAAATTATTAGTGGCACATAAGAATATGTATTGTGTGTATTAAATAATATTTGTCTCTCTCCAGATGCAGTAACTCCTGGCGATCTTACCATCACGGAATGGTACATCATATATATATATATATATATATATATATATATATATATATATATTTGTTAAATCATACGGTATACAACTT
>NC_068982.1:119291298-119293109 GCF_001194135.2 Octopus bimaculoides
ATATATATATATATATATCTTTGGGTATATATATACATAATCAATCTTTGGATTGTTCCCTTACTCTTTTCCGATGAAGAGCTATGCGCGAAACGTCAAACATACTCCTTTCACCGATCTTGAAGCTAATAATCATTTTGTACACATCCTCATATATTCACGTTTTCGTCTGTTTAATTTTAATTGTTCGTTTATTTGAATTGATTACACATACACACACACAAACACCCATACACGCACACAAACACAACACACACACATCTGTGTACATATTTAGAAGATGGCTTGATGTGATGCATCATGTTATGACCAACAGTTTCGTATCTAGAAGGTTCTTAGCTATACATACGTATCGTCAGAGCAGTTGGCCGGAGGAACACAGCCTTTCTGCCTCTAGGACAAGAAACATGTAATGCTCAGATAATGCTGTTAAGAAACGTCTCGGAAATAAATGTTACTGGCAATAAATCAGGATGAGATGCAGCTGTCTTCCGTACATTAGTTGCAGTTGCACCTAAATGGGATTAGTGTATGAACGATTTTCCCTTGTCGAGGGGCGAGCAATTCCATATTTTCAACACGTCTTCTAAATAGGTCACTGACTAAACCTTTTGTCTTTTGAACTGGTTAATTGAGTGGTTCAGGAGTCTTGCTTTTTGGCGCCAAGCAATGTTTACATTCTTTGCTCCCGTATGTTCAAGAAGCCTCTATTTTGTAATTAATGGTTTACCGTTTTATTTTAAACTCCATACATAGCTGGCCATGGAGGTGACATTTTGGCTCTGTGATATCCTGATATAAATTGTGATTATACTCTCTATAGATCCAACAAATTTCCGTGTCTTTATCCTTGTGCTGGTGGTGTTGCATTTGTTGTTGTTGCTGTCGTTATCGCTGGCGTTGCGGTTGTTACAACTAGGTGCGTTTCTGGTGAGGGTGTTGTGGTTGTTGTTGTTGTTGTTGCTGCTGCTATCGCTGCCATTGTTGCCGTTATTGCTGGATGAGATTCTGGTGCCGACGTTACTGATACTGTCAGTGTCATTTTTGTTGATGTTCTGCTGTATCGCTATTGTTGCCATTGTTGCAGCTACTGCCTGACGTGTCGCTGCTCTTGTTGCAGCTGCCACCACCTGCTGTATTTATAGTTACTGTTACTGGCGGATGCGTTTTTAGTTACGTTGCTCTTCTTGCCTCTCACGCTTCTGCTACTGCTGCTGCCGTTATTGCCGGACACCATCTTAGCAACATGGACCATTGTTTCGATGTTGTATCAATCACCCATCTGGCACTCCTTGCTAACATTGCATAGGTATCTTGCCTGTGGGTGAGATTTAGGAGTGTTCATTAGTGTTTTTTGAAGTTGGTTGCACAGCAGTAAAAGATCCCTAAGTTCTGTCTATTTCACAACCACCCGTATCTACATGACTATGTGAGGTATTTGTCCACTAATCTTTTTAAAAATCCTTCCAACACAGGTCTTGGCTTTGGACGAGAGGGTAGGGTAAACCATACAGCTGTTGTGGGGCGTCTCGCTTTGCGGGAGTGAGGAACTGACTTATAAGGGGATGCAGTCATTATATCCACTGGACGCCAAAACCTCGTTGTATTAGTGGGCCGTTGCGTTGGAAACGTCTTTACTTTCCATTGTCGTTTACCTCACTGCGAACTCTAAGTTATTGTACCTAGCAAATTATGGAACCCTTCGTGTCGATATGCCTAGATTGTATTGTACCAATTTACACAAACACACACAAACACATATACTTACACACACACACACACACACACACACACACACACACAAATATATA
>NC_068982.1:119293193-119297351 GCF_001194135.2 Octopus bimaculoides
TATATAATATAATATATATATATAATATCTCAAACCGTAATTCAATAAAAATGTGATAACTGAATTATAGCAAACATCGTATATTTTACAAGATACAAAATCATAGCTATTAATTAAATCGATAAGAAAGAAACATTTCCATTATTAGAAATAAATGAATGTGTATTTAACCAAACATATTTCGTTTTGGTTTTGATTCCTTTCTTCTTTTAATTCCTTTTGTTCATAGGGACGAAAAATAACAATCAATAGAATTATTCTGCATTGAATTTAGTCGACGGCTTTTTATGCTCGTGGTGTTTACAACTAAGAAGCTGCATTTTCTAACACTATTGTTTATTTGAGGTACTTAATGTGTTGATTAAGAAGTTCTGGAAACGCTTATAGCATTCATCGTGATTCTTTAAGTTTTATCTATCGTTTTGTTATTTTTCACTTATTTCATCCTTTCTATGTTTTATTACTCCTGATTTTATCGATTCTAAGTTGTAAGTATATTTCCGTTCAAAAATATGTCGACGAAACCTTGGTGTTCTTTAATTTTGCATCCTTATATTGAAGTTTAATTTCATTTCTGATTCTATTGGTAATCATTTTCATATATTTGTTGCAAGATATTGTGTAATTCGATTCATTGATATTTTTTTAATAATTTTAACTGTTATTGGCGTATATTTATATTTAATGTCGGTATTATTACACATCAGCAATGTATCTATTTTTTCATTACATCGTTTTCTTTATAAAACACTTTTCTTTGGCATCAACGAAAATGTCGTTATATCATAACGATCATCTATTATTATTGGCGAACAATGTTCTGTATTCTCTAAAATACAGTTTTGTTTCCTAAATATATTGATTTGTCATATTGACATAAAAACCTAAACATTTTAAAGTAAGAGTGAAGGCAGCTTAATCGAACGTCAAATTCCAGCTGGCAATACTGAACCTAGGCAACATGAAATGTGAAGTCTTGGACCTCATTACAGAAAGGTCGCTAAGACTGATGGCAGCATGACCGGCCAACAAACACTTTTTCCTCTACATCTTTTTACTCCAACGTGTTGCCTGGCTTTAACACGTAAATAACACCCCAGCCCCCAATATATTTCCATCTATTATTTTCTAGTGTATTATCTTATCTGAAACGGAAAAGTAAGTGACAATGCCGGCTTCAGTAAAATTGAAGCTCAAAGCATTAATGCATCAGAATTATAAATATCACATTCAGCCATTTATTTTTGTTATTGTTATTATCATTATTATCATTATTATTATTATCATTATTATTATTATTATTATTATCATTATTATTATTATTATTATCATTATTATTATTATCATTATCATTATTATTATTATTATTATTATTACTATTTCGCATTGAAACGTCATGACATATCTCCGTGTGTATTGATTATCAATATTGTCTATTTCCATTTATTAATATGAATGAATGTTATTGGAATATTAGGAAAATGTTGAACTGTGTGTGTTTAACTCAGGACAACCAAACAGTAAGCTACACAAAATATCATCAGTAACTATATCGTTTTCATTGGCCTTTGAAATAACACACTTATCTATTTAGCTACTATTTCTTATGCATATCCTAAGAAAAATACGCAATGTTTATGTTTTGGCTACAACGAAGGTATAATTGAAAATTGTCTACATGTGTATAAATTAGTTATCTTTCATGGTGCGCGGCCCGAGTAATATTTCTTACGTATGCGCTATACCACAAATTTATGAAGTTTTAGTCGATTAAATGATTTAATAGTTTGACTAGTATTTAATTTTATCGACAGCGGGTGGATGAAAAGAAAAATTGGCAATAATGGAATCTGAAATCAAAACGTAAACAGGCGGTGATATACTTTGTCCGATAGAAGAATGATTCTATCAACCATCGTTGTTAAGTAGTGCTAAACATAATAAAATCCGTTCGATTGTCTTCATATCTCTTAGCAATGAATAACCTATAGCGTTTTATTAATTGGTCATTATAACAGAAATTCAGCTGAATATTACTCTGTTATTACATTGAACGTCATTACAACTTTATAGATGTGTGGTATTTGTTTGGATATTTGTGTGTGTGTGTGCGTATGTGTGTGTGCGTGTATGTGTGTGCGTGTATGTGTGAGTGTGTGTGTATGTGTGTGTGTGTGCGCGCGTGTGTGTGTGTGTTTTATGTCATTACTCTTAAAGTTGCATATATATATACAAATTAATCCATATGAATGGAAAGGCAACAAACGGAAGTGTTGACACTAATATATCTCACTCAAAACTGGCATGCATGAAACAACCTCAATAAAGAGAGGTTGCGATAAATGAAATTTTGGATTTCAGAGATATTTACGCAGATAATAACAACATTACCGTTACGATCATCTGAATTCAGTGTTTCAGAATGCCATGTATTAACAATGTCATCGATAGTAGATGATCTAATATAAATTTGGTCATCATTTAGACAACAAACATTTATTCTATGCCAAAAGTTTGGAAGTTTACTCTCATGTTATTGTTTAACAAATCATCTTTGATTGGGCAGACAAATGATCAAAGGCAACCTTAGGTAGCCTACTCCATCAGAGGAGAAGTTTAGTTAAAAAGGGTGAGTCTCTGGGCACACTAGACCTGCTAAGGCTAGCAGAGAAATCCCTTCCAAAACGTATAAAAATGTGATGTCGTAATCACACTTACGACATGTATTTCGTAGGAAAAATGAAGCATGGCGAAATTGGAACGAATTTTCTGCAACATATTACTGGTACTTTACTAATGATATAACATATCGCTATTAAAGTTGATTAAAATGTTAGTCACAATTTGTTATAAAATGGAAAAATAAATATATCTATTATATCAGAAACGTGCATCACCTACCCTTTGCTCTTACAATTTGTGGAAAAATTAAAGTTTTCGTGAAGTGAAAATAGAGAAGTTCCTAGATTATTATTATTATTATTATTATTATTATTATAGATCGCTTCCAAAGCAATTTCTATCTACAAAACAGCAACTGTTATTTATGAATATCAGTGTTAATATCAGTGCTATGTCTTGCGTAACGGAATGCAAACTTAGAATCAAGTCAGGGAGACTAATCTTATCCGCGTTTAACATTAAATTACCATCGGATTGTGGCTGTGGCTACCGACTAAAAAGGAAATAATTATTCAAAAGACTTATACGAAACAGACCTATACTAATTTTTCCGGTTCTCGGGAAAACCAACGTGAGCTCAAACTGCCTGAAGGATGGTGTGAGCTTGTAGAGGCAACCTTTTGCAAAGATATTTACTTCTGATAGTTCTTCATTAAGTAACATTCTTGCTTATAATTCTACCACCTGTATGCTACGTAAATGCACCAGTTAGCCTGTGTTACTCTCTCTTTCTCTCTCTTTCTCCCTCTCTCTCTCTCTCTCTCTCTCTCTCTCTCTCTATATATATATATATATATATATATATATATATATATATAGATTTGTGTGACTTTACATATATATTTTAACAAGTTGTATTTATTTATCATCCGACGTGATATATCTGCACCACCGGATACTCGTGAACCAGTTGTTGAGTGTCCCACCCAAGAGGACTTGATGCTAGACGTGTGGAAACAATTGTGATTAATAATAAATTCTTGTATATTCCATCTTCTATCTTTCATTTGCTGTATATACAGCAAATGAAAGATAGAAGGTTGCAAATTATGTCGCTATCGTTCTCCTGTAGTCTTACTTTTATTGTCGTGGATTGCCTTTTGTTTATCTCTCATGCTGTTATTAGTTTTATTGTCTTCTTTTAGATCATGTATATGTCTCTCATCAATTACACTCATTATTATTATTATTGTTATTGTTATTATTTTTTATTATTATTATTATTATTATTATTATTATTATTATTATTATTATTATTATTATTATTATTATTATTTTATGTTTGACTTTTGTTTTGCATTTGTACAAGTTGGATCCAAGTCACACCCAGAGACCTCAAGAGACAACAAGTTAGAAGTTCATGTAGGTGTTATGCCTAGGGTACCATATATTTGGATTTGTACAGTTTTGTTCAAGTGAATGTTTAAGAAACCATAAGAAAATTATGTGTTTGCTTTAAAATTTGAGATCACATAG
>NC_068982.1:119297605-119301746 GCF_001194135.2 Octopus bimaculoides
TGTGTGTGTGTGTGTGTGTGTGTGTGTGTGTGTGTGTGTGTGTGTGTGTGTGTGTGTGTGTGTGTAAGTGTGTATTTGTGTATATATATATGTATGTAGTATGCATGAGTGTGTGTGCGCCTGTTTCTCTGTGTGTTTGTACATATTGTGAATGTTCAGTGCGAGCTCGATGGAATATACATGCAACTCCAAATTCCCAGCTCTTCTTATAGTAAGTATATTATGGAATTTTACTCTATTATATGTTGCCGTCGCCCTCAGAACCGCTATGCTGAAAAGGCTATCACATATATCAACTACGACATTATCTAAAGCTGTTTAGTTTTCTGTAGTTCTTAGTAACTTTGATTAATATCTTTCACTTCTGAGGTCTTGACACATAAATTATAGTACATGTTTTGTACTCATTTATGAAGAAGCAAGATCAGTTAGCCAATCGCCTTGTCTTATGTGCATTGACACTCCATCATCGAATGCAATTTTCTAAAGTTCATATTAATTCCATTTCAGTTGCAGTATCTACTATATAATGCAAGGTCTTTACCATGTTGGGATCACTAGATTCAAAATTCTGGCTCTCAGCAAACTGAGTGTTATATAGTAAAATGGAAACCAGTAATTACTTCGCAAAATCTTCCCTTCAATTTTATTTGTTATAGACGTGCAAAATGTTTTATTCTTATCGTTGATAATGTCTCAAGTTGATAATGTCTCAAGTGTAACGTCACTTTCCCCTTTTATAAGTGCGTGTTTATGTTCTATGTATTATATATATATATATACTCACACGCACACACACACCGGTACATATATGTGTACGTGTGTGTGTGTATGCTGTGTGTGTTTGTGTGTGTGAGTGTGTGTGCAGGAATATACTCACAATCACATATATAAGTCAGTTACTTTCTTCTGGCCTTTGAACCATAGATGCAGAACATAACAGTAAGTGTTGCAAGATCTCTCTTTGTACGGTATTCTACATGACGTAATTTTTTCTGTTGATAAAAGCAAATTCACTTCTCCGTCCATACTGGTATCTATGTACAGCGACATTGAAAGTGTTGTAACCTCTAAGATCTTTCTGTAGATAATGTATGATATTGTGAGCACCAATGTTGATATGGAAAAGGCGATATGATAACAATTAGAAAGCAAACAGCCTTTCTGGATTGAGCACCTCTACCGCAGACTCTCGGCCATTATCGTTTCAGACTTATATTTCACTGTTAAAGAGAACATAATTCTAATCTCCACCTTCCATTTTGCTTCTTTCTGTTTTAGTGTTTGTTTACTGCATTTTCAAGTTGCATATTTTATATCTACTTCTATCTCACATTTTCTCATTTTTTGTCTCATCTTATCGTCGTATTTGTAGATTGTTATGCCATGTGAGCATTGCCTGAAGATTGCACTAAGGCACCATGCTTATTAAAAAGTAGTGTCTGAAATGCTTTCATCGCATGAAACTTAAAGAATCACATATATATTGTGTTTATTAGATATTATTTATCACTCACCAGATGGAGTACTTTTTTTTATCTTATCATTAAGGAAGAGTACCCTATGTATGCATATATATATACATACGTACATACATATAACACACACACACACACACTCATATATATATATACATGCACGTATTAATGTTGGCATCGTTACCCACATTAAGGGTCTAACCGAGCAAATGTATTATGAGAAACAACCAAACGTACTTAGCCCTTTCATTTTTTACTCAATAATAATGTTTTAAAGTTATCATTTAACCGCAGTGTATTCTTTTTTAAAAGCAGTCTGTTGTAAACTGATCTTGATTTTGCTGTTACTTTTAACAAGTAGAGAAATCTATGAATTTCTTAATTTTTAAAAAATTTTTTTATCGATTCCTTCGAAATTATTTTAAACTAATAAGTGATATCTGTATATGTACAAGAAATGGTAAATCTAAAACATGGAACGTGGCTGTTGCTAAATGTGATATAATTTCACATATATCTTCGTCACAAAACTAGCAGAAAAAAAATTGTAGTATGTCGATTATATCAATGGTTGTAGTTAATTAGCAAGTATTTTACCGACACTAGAGAAATTGAATTGCTATCGTCGTCGTAACAATCCCGTGAATTCGAGGGTGATGATTTTTTTAAAATTACTGATGGACCTTGACTTGGTTCGTGAATGAATTTCTTGTTCAGATGCTCTTTCCGCATGCTCGTTGTTGGTGTATCTCTTCTGTGAATCTTTTTTTCTTATTACTCGGCAGTCCTACTGATGTCAAGCATTGCTATTCCCTCTTTGATGATAGATCATCAGCGATCTCTATCCTGAGCATTTCTCTCCCTGCTTTCACTGTCAATATCACATTTGTTGAAGTTAGCTTTCACAGCATCTTTGAATCATTTCTTTTTCTCACCATTTCCTTGTTTTCTTTCTTTTAGCTGAGTAAGAGAAACTACTTAGGGAGGCGATTATCTTTCATCTGGACAACGGGACAAGTCCATCTCTGTTTTTTTTTTTATGATCATAGATTCAATGGGGGCCATGTTGCCTATTTCCAACACGCTGATGTCCTTCTTTCTTCCAAGCTGATGTCGAGAATAATTTGAAGGCTGTGTCGGTGGTACCTTCCGAAAGCTTTTATTTGTCATTTTTACGTAGTCCCGGTCATGGGAGAGTATAGAAGCGTGAAGATGGTTGCTACCTTGTATACCATCATCTTTGCGTTCGAAAGTTTACATCCTGATAAGCTCTTGTTAGGAGATGGCCAAAGAAGTACCGGCGCTTTCGAGACGATGCTGGATCTCGCCATCGATGCCAGCATTGGAATAAAGACGACTTTTCAGATATAGAAAATGATTCACGATTTCTACGGCTGCACCCTCAATTCCAATGGCTAGTTGTGCACTGTTTGTCTCGATTGGTTATGGTTGGAAGATGACTTATGTCTCTTTTTAATCGATGGTGAGTTCTAATTTTCTATAACCTTGATGGTAGGTATTGAGGATTTGTTGCAAATTTTCTACGGACAGTGCCGCAATGCTGTTATCATCAGCATATTGAAACACGATGATGCAGCATGTTGGTTTTCGGACATCTATCAGGAAAGATTTAAGAGCCTTTCATCGGTTCTACAGGTAATTTCAACTGAGAGGAAATCACCTGTGATGACTTCATTGACGGTGGTAATGTAGACAGTGAATTGTGTGGTGGCTCTGACGCAGCCTCATGATCTTACTTAAAACGGTCCAGTGTCATTGAGTAAAAGTATGTACAGAGTTAGAATTAAATTCCAAAAAGGAAGTACTTTGTCTAACATTATGATTGCTTCCAAGAAATTTAGGACTACAAATCTTTCTTTGGAATTCACCACTAAATTATTTATGAATTCTGTTATTCATACACTAAAATTATTTAACGTTCATTATCAAAATATATATCTTCCACACTAAATTTATTTTGCTAAATTTTTCTATTATCTAAATCGCATTTTCGTATCCACGGTTTATGAATTAAACAGCATCAATTTACTAAGCTATGTACATACATCTATACACGTGCACACATAAATACACAGAAACATACATACACTAAATATTATAATCGGTAGCACCATGAATGTGGCAGCTATTCGATAGAAAATTGCTTTACAACAAATTACTCAAAATTAAGCTATAGATCGGCACAAAATAGTGTACAGATATATATATTTAACTTGTCTGGGGAGCAAGACAATCTGTAATCTTACACCGAACGAAACATTTTATAAAACATGGAGAGCGATGTATCGAACGTACGAAAACCTCATCAAGGAAAGATCAAAGGAAACTTTACATGCGCAGTTTAATAATATAAAAGTTTTGGCAAATATCGGTGGTAGAGGTTAAATTAATAAATAACTTAAAATAAACTGAAGAGTTGAAAATTACGTGTCAGCAAAAGTACTAAGACGTGATTGATGTGATGGCTTCCTGCAAACAGAAAATCGTGTTTATAATGTTTCATGATTAACAATTTATAGTCTTCTACAAGCTGGAAAGTGAAGAATGGCCTATTTAAAAAAGTTATCTTCCCTATGTGCGCTATGTAGATGTGTATCTACATTTATACCATATACATACATGCATATATATATATATATATA
>NC_068982.1:119302412-119307352 GCF_001194135.2 Octopus bimaculoides
TATATATATATATATATATATATATATGCACACGCGCGTGGATGTGGGTGTGTAGGTGTGTATGTACGTATGTAAAGAGTGTTTGAAGTGATGTACAGATATATATTAAGAAGGAGACAGAGTTTTGGATAATTCTTCATTAGCGCTTTTGTGCGTTTAATAGGATTCTTCAGATAAATATATACTAGCAGAAATACCCAGCCTTACTCGGGATTAAAATGGCAGTTTTCTTTTTTATAGTTTTACTTGTTTAAATCATGTGACTGCGGCCATGCAGGAGCACCGCCTTTGATGGAACAAATGGAACACAGGATTTATAATTTATAACTCTATTACTTATTCTATCAGTATCTTTTGCCGAACCGCTACGTTATGTGAATTTAAAAACCGCGATATCGGTTGTCAAGCAATGGTGAGAATACAAACACAGACACACCCACACGGAAACACTACCACCACCACCCACACACACGTATATATACAGACAGAGAGACAGGCAGAGGAGTGGTATATTAAGTACATTAATACGCATTAATTAATCAAGACATTCCTTGTGAAAATCAATATTCCTCCTGCAGAATGAAAAAAACCTTCAATTTTGACAGAAAAATATCATTCTCTTCTACAGTAATGCAGTGGTAATCAAAGATATTTACCTGTATTTACCTGTGGTTTCAATATATTATTGTAGTTTACTACAGAAGATGCCAATGCTATGAAGTTAACAAAGGATAACTGGAACTGTATACGTTTCAGACAGTAAAAGTGAATCAAAGTACTATTGAATTCGTTTATATGACAATACGACAAATTGCACTTTATTTGTATAGATAAAACTCAACATGTCAACTTACATGCGAATCTCACAAGACCAAATTGTAACTAAAATAAGAGCAGCAGCAGCAGCAGCAGCTGTAGTAGTAGTAGTAGTAGTAGTAGTAGTAGTAGTAGTAGTAGTAGTAGTAGTAGTAGTAGCCCTGCCAGTTCTAAATTGTCGAAGGGGGAAAACAATTATAGAAACTTACTGAGAGCATTCGTCTCTGCGTGTTTCCACACAGCACGCGCGCGCACACACATATATATACACATACATACATTCACACACACAAACACACACACATATATATTTATAGACACAACAACACTCGCAAGCACAGGTGTACACGCACACACACACAAGTATACGAAAACATGTGTGTATGTGAATGCATGTGTGTGTGAGTCTGTGCGTTATTGTAAATGTTATTGTAAATGTGTAAAAGGTAAAGTGAATTTTATTTTCTTTGGCCGAAAGATAGGAAATCAATTTCACTTTTCCATTTAACATATTTATCTGAGATAATTCAATGAATGTTCTAAGTGGAAATCACTCGTATAATATTCATTAAACGTAATTTTTGAAATGTTACACAAGGAAGTAGCTTTGTTATAAAAGCTCGAATAACCGATGTATGGCTTTCTTATTTGCGGCATTGGTATAGCTGTTAACCTGAACAATGCTGATATATCCTAAAACAAAAATCAAGTGAAGATGTGTTTTCATCATAATTGTATGCATTGAAATGGCAGACAATTCCACTATACAATTTCAAGCAGTAATAACTTTTGTATTACATAATGATTGATTGTAATAACACAGAATAATAGTTTGCATAACAACTTGCATCAAGTAGTACCATCAGATCTATTAGCAACAATACATACATATACACATATGTGTATGTATGTGTATGTGTGTACGTGGGTTGTGTGCATAAATATATATATATGTATTTCATTGTGTATATACATATACATATGCGTGTGTTCATGTATACATGTGTTTATCGGCGTGTGTATGAGGAATATTAATATAACTTTGTATGTAAATGCAAATACATGGGTGCGTGTGTGTGTGTGCCCGCGCGTCTACTTGTACGTATATATCAATGTATATGTATGAGCAAGTGTGATTGTAAGTCTGTGAGAATCTGTGTCGAATTGTGTCTCTTTAACTCAAAACTGCAATTTAGAGATGAAATAATGGAGTCAGAAATAAGATCGATTTGTAGTTTAATAAGTCAACATATAAACTTCTTAAAATTCATCTATATCATTAAAACAAAATTAAAGCTTTGCATCTGCTTCGGGTTATTTTATTCATTGTTCTTTCAAATAATTTTAACTCCTACTTTTCCATATACTCAGTTTCGAAAGATACGTATAATTTCTGGTTTCATACGCTTAAGTCACACAATATTTTTTTAAAGTTCTTTTTTTCTGTATCTAGGACTATATTATTCAATATTTCCTTCGAATCACATACAGTGTCTCAAGAAATTACAATAACAAAATATAGAATGGATTCGTTAGATATTGTATTTGTGGATCTAAAGCAAAAGTGTTACAGTTAGAAAATATTTGATTAGAAGACTTGTTGACACAGCCGACCGGGTGTTTAACACAATTTCTTGTTATATCTGCACCGCTATTATGATGTTTCTCGTTAGCAAAATTTTGATATTTCTGTACCGCTATTATGATGTTTCTCGTTAGCGTTCTTTTCGGTGGGAATGAGTATTTTCTGATACCCATCCTCCTTTCAACTTACTTTCGTTTCACCCTCCTACTCCTATTCATCTTCTGATTGTTCCCTAAATATTGGTTTCAAATTTTGGCGCAATGCCAGCAATGTCATGGAAACTGTAAGTCGATTACATCGACCCCAGTGCTCAACTGGTACTTATTTTATCGAACGCGAAAGGACGAAAGGTTAAGTCGTCCAACGCGGAATTTGAGCTCAGAACAAAATATGAGCAAAATGAATTTGAGCCCAGAACAAAATATGAACAAAATGACGATAAACATTTTGCCCGGCGCGCTTTAACGTTTCTGCCACCTCGCCGCTTTCTTTATTTCCTAAATATTAAATCATGTAGTGTTCTACAATATGCAGGGGCATTTGCAGTCATATACTTCACAGAACTGACACCTGACAAAAAGACTTTTTTCTCTCTCTCTCTCTCTCTCTCTCTCTCTCTCTCTCTCTCTCTCTCTCTCTCTCTCTCTCTCTCTCTCTCTCTCTCTCTCTCTCTCTCTCTCTCTCTCTCTCTCATCAAATATAAATTCAACTGAGCTGAAAATCGCTGCTGAAATATTTCTGGAAACCAGAGAATATTAGTATGAATATAATTATCACCACAAAACAACAGTTATATGAATCATAATAACCGCTGCAAATATTCGTTTTACTACTTTTTTTTACTTCAGCATATCTAGCAAAAATCATACAGCCAGGAAAATGAAAGATAGTATATATTTCTGGATTAGCAATAAAAAATGGATGGATATCACTAGATGTATGCTTCGATTGCATTAGAACCCGCTCTTACTTCCATACTATAATATGAAATGCCTGTATATTGCTGCCTTTCTGTTTAAATACAGTGATCACAACAGATATAAATATGGATTCCCAAGTAAGAACGTTTTATATCTCGTACCAATAAATATATCAATATTTTCACTGATCCGCTCCTGTAAATAGCCATCCGGCCTCATATAACAGCGTATCAAAATTGCGATAACATGCTTAATATAATAAGCATGTGTTTAATTGTGATTTTATGCGTTTTTCTGATTCTGTGCATATGAACATAGGATTTTCTATGTGTCAACTGAATATTTAAATATTGCAGAGTGTATGCGTATATTTGCATGACTACGTGATTAGCAACGTGAAAGTAAATCAACATGTTTGTAATTTGGAAGTACTATATAAATAAATAACAATCTCCAGGTCATTTTTGTTCGCGACAATTACCACTCTTAGCTCTAAAACATCAATCAAAAATAAACGAAATAAAGAAACCATATTACGCATCACGTTGTCATACGATCAGTCATGTATTCGACATGATATTTATTTGCTGGTGACCATATCAAAGTTAAGCTTCTCATTGAGAAGCTATCACAGCTGTCTGTTTTTTTTTGACACATGCCAATTCTTCTTGATTCACAAAAAAGCTGAGGGCGTCAGTTTCAAAATTCAACCTCTTTAACTCATCTTTCAGAATTTCGTACAAAAATGAAAATTGCAAAGATCAGTGGAACAACTATTTGTAGCACTAATGCGTTTTTATTGCATGCATATACCAAGCAGCTTTTTATTCACAGCTGAATGTAACTGTCTGATACACAAGTCCAGTGGATATTTTTTCGTCATGTTTTTTTTTTTTTTTTGTAGCACTACGTGAACAAATTATGACAGATTAATAATAAAATGGTCAACGTGACCCTGTACAAGTTTGGAAATAAAATGTGTAACATCTATTTTCAATCAGTTTAATTCTCAGTTGTTTCATAGATTAATATGATATGTTGGTGCATAATTCGGCGAAGTAAATGGACAAACAAAGTGGAATCTGACATTAAAAAAGATTGCACGAAGGTTACCGGAAGCATCTGGAATTATTTATACTTTAACACACATTACACAATCGTATATGCAGTCATTTACACAAAAACACATGCGTATATATGAACGAATCTTTATATTGAATAATGAAAAGGTTTCATAAGTTTCAATGTCTGCATTATAATCGATTTGTTCAACTCCATTATGATATTATTACCTGTATCATCAATTATGGATCAAAAGGAATGTGGGGTAAATCTAAACAGCAGAAGATGAAACATTAGATATTTTATTGTATTCCATCTGCCACGAAAACCTTTCAACTACTCCGACTTGGCTCTTATATCAATGCCAGCTGTTGACAGATATGGCGAGATAGCACTATAGAAATTAGATGCTTAGGTGTATACACACACGCACACAGACACAGAAACACACACATACTTACATATGTATTCAAATATCTATCTATCGATCTATCTATCTGTTTATGTATGTATGTATATATATATATATATATATATATATATATATATATATATAT
>NC_068982.1:119307496-119308406 GCF_001194135.2 Octopus bimaculoides
ACACTCATACAGAGGAACGTGCGGACATGTATCTAGAGAGAAAAAAGATAGCTTGATAGCTTAATTTCTTAGTGTCATCATCGTATACATTTGTCAAATATATAGATAGACAGAGAGAGAGAGAGAGAGAAAGAGAGATGGAGAGAGAGAAAGAGAGAGAAAGAGAGAGAAAGAGAGAGAAAGAGAGAGACAGAGAGAGAGAGAGAGAGAGAAGGGGTGAATGAATGAATAGAGTAAAGAGATAGATAAACAAATTGGCTCAAAGGCACAACTTTGATACTCTACCCTATAATATAGTGCTCATAACCCAGCATTAGAAACTAAAGAAGTCGCTTCAATCTTATGCATGAAACAACGTTAGGGTATGATTTCGATTAAATGAATATCGTAAAGATAAGTGGAGCACAAATTTATGTCGCTTACTATTATGCATCACATCCTTATAGTAAACGGCTTTTACCACGCACCTAAACGTAACTTCTCGATACAAAATACATACTGAATTTTTCATTTTCATATTTCTATAGAATCCCAGGAGAAATTACGTATGCCAGATTCACAATGAAAATGTGAAGATGTAAGTGGAAAGATTTGGAAAAGAAAAATGTTTATTGAATGCAAATAATACTTTATTTTGGTATACTTATGAGCAATTCTACTTTTGTTCAAAATTCCTTCGTCGGGATCCACCAGATTTGCAAAATGTCGTATAATTATAGTTAACGAAGTCTGTATATGATTGTGCCCAAACATATACATACGTGCATATATATATATATATATATTCATAGGCGTAGGAGTGGCTATGTGGTCAGTAGCTTGCTAAAGAACCACATGGTTCCGGGTTCAGTCCTACTGCGTGGCACCTTGGGCAAGTGTCTTCTACTATAGCCTCGAGCCGACCAAAGCC
>NC_068982.1:119308483-119309956 GCF_001194135.2 Octopus bimaculoides
TATATATGTATGTATGTATGTGCGTGTATATGTCTGTGTGTTTGTGTTTGTCCCCCCAACATCGCCTGACAACCGATGCTGGTGTGTTTACGTCCCCGTAACTTAGCGGTTCGGCAAAAGAGACAGATAGAATAAGTATTAGGCTTACAAAGAATAAGTATTGGGGTCGTTTTGCTCGACTAAAGGCAGATGACTGAAAAAAGTAAAAGAGTAAAAGAGCCTATGATTTCCTTCAAAATGAACATCGTAAAGATAAGTGGAGCACACATTTATACATATACATATGTATATACATACATGCATATATACATATGTATGGGAGGAGGAGGGGGAGGGGGAGCGGGCGGAGGAGGAGACCGCTCTGGTTATGAATGACCATGGGATTGCACCTAGAAAGTTACCCTCCGAGGCACAAGTCCAGGCAAGATTGTTTATGGAAGGTCAGCAGTTGCCTATGCATACCAGCTTCCTCTCGTCACACCACTGATATTATTCAAGGAAAAGGCAAGGGCCGATACAGCTTAGCACCAGTGATGTCGCAACTCATTTCTACAGCTGAGTTAACTATGAGTTAATATGTCTTGGGATTCATGCTCAAACTGGGTGGAATTGCGCGAAAAATTACACAGATGGGTAGAATGATCCAGTGGTGTTGCTAGGCTTTGTATTTCTTTCATATCTACCATGGTTACCGAGATAATGTACTATAATAATACTCATGTGTTTACGAATGCGACAGGAAGATACATGAACAAGGAAGGAAAGGGTGGATAATACTTTGTAGCGAGACGATGAAAATTGTACGCTGAAAAATAAATGAGACAACGTTTCAACTCCATGTGAATATACGTGTGTATGTGAATGTGTGTGAATGCGTGTGTGCGTGTGTGTGTTTGTGTGTTGGAGCGCATGTGCGCACGCAAGCGTGTGTATGTTTGTGTGTTTGTGTGCATGTGCTTGCTCGCGCACATGCACACAAACATGGTTAACAATCAACGCTGAAAAGAAAAATCAAACAGCGTTTCAAGTCTGTGTATTTGATATTTACTTACCAGCTCTTGTATTTAGTCACGACCAGCTTAATGTGGCCTTAATTGGAAAAGAAGGAAGGAAAACTTTAAAATTCTGTTGAAGGAAACAAGCAGTCAGTGGATGCTAGTTGCCGATAGATTTTTTATAATTTGGTACTAAAAGGATTATTAAACTAAAAATTTCGTTTTGTACCTTATCTACTATAATAATACTCTTGTGTTTTTCTCCATCACAACATATGAATGAGATAGGAAGGAGTGATAGATGAATAAAGAAAGAAAGAGTGATGGCAAACTTCGTAGTGGGATAATGGAAACTCAACGGTGAAAAAGATAAATCAAACAGCATCTCAACTGCGTGAGATTATGTGTGTGTATAAAAGTGAGGTATGTGAATGTTTGTGTGTGTGTGTGTGTGTGTGTGTGTGTGTGTGTGTGTGTG
>NC_068982.1:119310518-119311124 GCF_001194135.2 Octopus bimaculoides
TGTATATACATACATATATATATATATATATATGTATGTATATATATATACATATCCACCATCTTGCGACATGTACGTAGAAACATGCACATTCGAACATATTTGTTTCTACCTCTGCGTACAAACACATGCATTTATGCATATATGTGTTTGTGTGTGCGTATGTTTGTGCGTATGTGCGTATATATATATGTATATATATATATATATACATACATGCATACATATATATATATGCACATGCATACATGGGCGAATGAGGATATCACCTTCATTTCTCCATTTAACCGAATATGGGATATCGGTATTGTGAACTGACATTTGACAGTAGCTTCGGTGAAACGTCGCAAGAGATAATATATCACTGTATTTTTACTACTAAAGCGAATCCAGTTGAAAATCTTTATGTTTGATTTCCCTCTGGATTCTATCGTTAAATTTTGGTTGTGCTTTTAAAGCTTCAGGCTTGAAAACAAATGATTATTCGGCACATACATTGTGTACGCAAGTAGTAAATATCTAACCCGAGCAACACAAGCGCATATACTTAGCTTGATCTCGAAATTTCATAAAAACTAAAAAATATCACCTATATATATATATATA
>NC_068982.1:119312070-119320423 GCF_001194135.2 Octopus bimaculoides
TAATCTAATCTGTGTTGGTGTTTTAATGGCACTTTGATAAAAAGGAAAGATTATAAATTGTGGTAGCATATATATATATATATATATATATATATATATATATATATATATAACGTGCTATTATGTATTCTGCATTTCGTATTGTTATACTCTTTCGCATCAATGCAACCTCTAATACTAACCTACATACAACACAATACGCACATTTATATGTTGAGACATTTTTCGGATCCATCGCATGCCACATTACTCTTTCTGCCAACTGCTAGGGAGGGAGAATATTTCACTTTTCTCTCTCACAAGCAGATGCAATTATTTATAGCCACAATGCTTAATGTGGAAGTTCGAATCTAATAACAGTTTAGTACTTTCTAGCGTATTTACAAAATTATTTTCTATTCTATCATCTGCACTAATTTCCAATGTGAGCTTTCAGGGAACTTAGTTTAATATTCTATTTTATACTGTTTGTGTTCTTTTTATCCCGTTATCTACAAGCACGTGGTTCGATATCCTTTCTTCTCTTTAGTATAAAGCACAATCAGTCTTGTTTTGTGTATTACAAAAAAGGAAAAGCATTATAGTTTCGGTCAAAAGATACCATTGTTCACCAAATGGTGGCGTTTAGCAATGCCTTAGTCATTCGTATTTTCACCGATTCAATTGCTTCACACTGGCACGGTTTACAACATCCATGCAGCTGTAGAAATAGAAATATTTTCTAAGCAACCAGGAGCGATCAGCGGCCAAAATTCAAATGTTGCTCTTTGTCAGTTGTTGGAAGGAATCTTTTCCTTTAAATTCCTGATTTATAATGTGGGCGTAGTATCATTCCTGTCATTACTATTCTCTAATTTGCTTTTTCTTCAAATATTTTGCTACTTATCATTTCTGTTTTCTCACTCTTAAGTTAGAACTGATTAATTAATTTATTTAAAGAACTTATGTAATTATTTATGGTGTATATCACTTAAATACTTGGATACGATTACATTCATTTCAACTTCAGTAATATATATTCTATTTTTGAAAAGGATTTGATTGAATCCGCTATATGTGTTGTATGCAACATAAAAAAAAAAATATCAGTTTTAATCTAGTTGCAAATATGTGTTAGTCTATACTTCTGTTATCTTTTTTTTTTTTTTGGCTCCATTATCTGCAGCCATACATGTCGGTATCTTTATATCTTCTCCGTATACCGAGTATATTATCAATGAATAGAAACTAAAGATAAGTGTTTCAGAGAAATGTAAAGGATATGAAAATCAATGGAGAGTCGCTCGAGAGACGTCTACATTCATTTATGTCACTCTGAAACGAGTTACTGGCTATTTGAAACTCTAAATATATCTTCATGAGTGTTTTAGATTTAATAGTTTTGAGAAATATATATATCCTAAATAAACAGAAGAAAGCAGAAGTGCAACTGTGTAAACGTGTTCATGCAATAATTCCTATCACTTACTTTGTTTACGTCGGACGTCATAGAATAAAGCATGTATATTAAACTCACAATTGTAAATTCATTATAAAGTTTTGCCCTGCATTTGGAGTCATACACCAAACCATTATATAATGCATTCATTTCATATATAGGTGTCTATGTGTCTGTCTTTTGTGTGAGTGTATGGGTAAGTATTTATGTGTATTATACACATAATTGTATATTCGAGTATTCATTCCAACATTGTTTGAGTTGTTGTTTGAAGTCGTCTTAAAGTTTGTCCCACTGACAAGCTAAGAACACAGGTACTCCAAGCGCGCGTTTAGAAGAAGACCGTTTATTGAAAAGGAAATATCGTCTCCATCACTGTATGCTTGAAAGTATAGAAAACACAACTGTTTTTGAAATATCTATCAATGTTCCGGATTCGTAAATACGGTTGAGATGCAATATGTAAAATTGTAGTTGAAGACTGTTATGCATTTATCTGTTTGCAATAAATGTGTTTTGTATAATGTTTTAAACAAATACAACTAAAGTTTCTCGACTACTATTTTTCATTACAGTTATATCGTAACTCAAAGATACAATAAATCCAATGCAACAGAAGCTCACCCGAATATGTGAATGAAACATCAAATATTTTCTTTCCTTCTTTTCAGAAATTTACTAAAGTATTTTTTATTCGTAATGATGGATGATTTCGTAATCCCCAAACATTATTTATATTTTTCGACATCACTATAGAATGTCGTTTTCATAGCAGATATTCGAGTCATCCGATACTGTAGATTTTGCTCAAGTTCTCAAGAGTATTTGCTATGTTTTTAATTATATTTATCTATTTATTTTCACTTCCGACTTTCTTATTTTCTTTCTTGGTATTTTTCTCCTTTTCTTTTCGTTATTCTTCTTTTCTTTCTCCACTTATCTCCATATAAGTTTTCACCAACTTGCCGTGATTTCAATGACAATCGTTGTAATATTTACTTTGAACGGTCTTAGAGAACTCATACATTTTATCGTTGATATCTAAGACAGATGCCGCATTGTCTATTTGTAGTTGTTGTACTTAAGGTTCTAGATTTTCTAGGCGCTATTGGGATATTTAAAGTTATCCATACTTTTCTGCTTTTTACCTTTATTTCTTCAACTTGAAGAATAGTGAATATTGTCAAAGGAAATATTTCCTTATATCATTGTGAAAACGTATATGTGCTTATATATGTAGTAATTGATAACATTTCGTGCTTTACTGTCTCTAGAATAGAAAAAAAAAACTCTTGAATTGATACATATCAGTAAAAAAAGTGTTATGTATAATATAATATTTGGAATCTGAACAGGCGAAACAATTACTTTTACATGATTATTGTAAAATTTGTAATCACAGGAAACTAATGAGCGTCTTTAATTAAAAAAAGAAAACAAATTAGATTACAAGTTTAATTTTTTTAACGGCTACTTTTGAACTAGCAAGAGTATTTAATATAAAGATGAAGCCTGAATAAAACTGTATATCCTATGTAACATACATGAGAGAAAGTGTGTTCAGTTTTTTCCATGCACATACACAGACAGATGTGCCCACACATAATATATAGAGACATGCATAACTATATCCATATCTATCTATCTATCTATCTATCTATCTATCTATCTATCTATCTATCTATCTATCTATTTATCTATCTATCTATTTGTTTATCTATCTATCTATCTATCTATTTATCAATCCAACAATACATGCATAAATCCACTCACACATATGTGTGCCTATATATATATATATATGTGTGTGTGTGTGTGTGTGTGTGTGTGTGTGTGTGCGTGCAAGTGTGCCTGTATGTGTTTGTGAGTGTGTTCGCGCAAGAGTGTATAAAACGAATGTTTTCGTACGTGTGTTTTGTAAATTTACATAAACGGAGGAGCATACTTGCACGCAAGCACACACACACACATACGCGCGCGCGCACAAACAAACAACCACGCATATATACAGGGTATCCCAGAAAGTTTAACTCATTGGTATGTCTTAATTATTCAAAATTAGGTAAGATAAGAAAATTTGGCACATATTTTCTAATGCAAATTGTCAATTCATCACAGTAATTCCATTGCGAAATGGTCATCTTTCACCATGATCATAGTCTTCAAACTTGTGGTCAATGTGTTGCATGATATCCCTACCACTTTTTCATCTAACTTGACCTATGAAGACCGAAGAGCTTTATTCAGATTTGAACAGGAGAGAGCAGAAACATTACTCTCTAAGCTAGACCAGATAGCAAAGTCCATGGAATTAATGCCTGGTCTTGAGCGAGGCCATATCGTGTTGTCGCCCAAACCGCTGAAATGCTCTTTACACCACCTGTGTGTCAAATTAGATGTGTGCACCGAAGCATCATCTTGAGTGAAGATGCAACTGTTACCAATGTTTTCTGTGACTCTTATTGCGATTATAGTAATAATGGAACACCCCTCCCAAATGACGAGTGGTAAGTGATAGTCGTTACAAACACCGTAGCGTAAGAATTCGAAAAATGTGTCAGTCGAGTTAATGGACATTAGATAGTTGTGTCCTGTCTAACTAACTATACTGCTATATCAGAGTGGACTTTATAACAGTCAGACAGAAACATTACAACAGTGGCAAAGAGGAATTAACAAACTCACGATGAATTAACAAACCCATGAGGATTAAACAAACTGACAATGAGTTACGAAATTCTCAAAAGTTTCTTGTGCTAATTTTACGGGATACAAAATCGTAAAATTATGGAAGAATTGTTGGCCGGTTTGCAAAAGCAGCAACAAAAACAAAAACAATTAATATTACAACAACAAATGCTACAATTAATGTATTAACCAGACGAGGGAGTTACCCTCGAGGCGTACTATAGAAGACACAAACAGATCTTCAATAAAGAGTGCAAAGATTGGTATGACGATATGAAAGCGCATCTAATTCTAAGGAACCTGGCAGCAGGAAGATATGAGCGTTATAGCAATTATGTACTCGTGAAATAACCTTCTGACATTAACCTTCGAAATACAATAGATATTTTGAGTAAACAATACACGCAGGAAATGTTTGAACCTAAGAAAGAACAACAATAAGGACTACAGTACATATGCTGTTTCAGTTAACAGGGAATGGGAAAAAGTAAATCTGGATGAATTATCGCCAGATATATGCAAGTGCTTGATATTTACTCAGGGACTAACTGCAGAAAAAGACGCAGGAGTAAGAACAGGATTTCTCACTAAGGTGAAACAAAACCTAAACGTGAACCTATATTCAATTTGTGATGGCATACTAATGTATGCACAGACAGTAGTAATACCTGAAACACTGCAAACGAAAAAAATGTTGATGGAATTCCATGTTGGATATCCTGGTATTTCGAGGATGAAAATATTAATGCGTAACTAAATGTAGTGGCCAAAAATGGGTACAGAAATCGGAAATTTAGTGAAAGGCTGCCGAGGATGTGCTCTAGCGGCAAATTGCAGGCGATGTAAAGTGATTCTTGGCCAAAAGTAGATGTGCCGTGGTCGAGACGACTCATCCATTTTGCTGGCCCCTTAAACAGTTCATACTACTTAATGGTAGTGGATATTTTCTCTAAATGTCCAGAAATTTGTAAGCGTAAAAAGCCAACTTCCCTAACTGCGACAAAATTTCTACGTGAACTATTTGCGAGAATTGGCATCTCAGACGCGATGATGTCTGACAATGGAACGTAATTTGTGTCTTTTGAGTTTAAAAGGTTTTGTAACTACTGCACCATACCATCCCAGGTCTAACGAACAAGGAGAACGCTTTGTCGATACGTTCAAGAGAGCCACAAGAAAGTCGAATAAGTAAGTCACGGATGGTGTAACTCTACAACAGCTCTTAAGAGTATGCCGCACCAGCAGGCATGTTACCAGCGAAGCTGATGTTTCCGAGGAAAATAGAATCAGTCTTCGACAAATTACTACTTGAAAATAGAAAAATGCTATTTGATAATACAGCAAGATATTTCAAAATTGGTTAAAATGTAGTTGTTAGGGCATATAAGAACGGAAAACAATGTTGGGAAGATGACGTGATTACCAATGCACAAGAAAAATTCTATACTTAGTAAAAGGAAGAATAGGGTTATACAAGAGACACATGAACCAACTAAAAAAATGTTTCGTTGAGAGTGAACTCAAGAGAATGGAAGAATCAATGGAAAGGTTATATTATATTTTTAAAGTACCAAAACCACTCGAAATAATTGAAGCCAAACGCACAAACGAAAAAAAAGTACGGAGTTTCTGGAAGTGAGCCAAACGAAAAAATATTAAACGTGTAACTGTATAAAAACAAAGTCAGGTGGATGTGATGTAAAAAATATTTTCTAATAACAGAAATAAAATTACACTCCCTAAGAAAAAAAGAAAAAAATCTAAAAAATACACATTAAGGAGATAATAGGAATAATGGAACACCCGTTCCATGGGCCGAGTGGTATGTGAAGTCATTACAAATACTGTGGCGCAGGCAGTCGAAAGATGTGTCAGTGGAGTAGACGGTCATTAGATATGTCTTACGTGTCTAACTAACTATACGGTTATACCAGAGTGGACGTTATAACTGTCCGACAGTGGTTTACAACAGTGACTTAGTGTAATAATTTTGTATCCAACATTTCCTCATAAACTTCGCTGATGACATTGATGCCAGTATCGCAGAAGATCAAGGGAGGCATGTACGTATCAGATGTAACTGCAACCGACCTCATGAGTGAAGCTGACTTATGACGGTGTAAATGACTCCTGTTAATTTCGGGCAGGTCTCCTGCATTACGTGCATAAAGCCTGATATTCTGCGTGTTGGTAACTGCCTCCACTGTGAAAATCTTCTCGTCGGACAAGATCAACACCGTATTAGCGACGCGCTGCGCTACATCTCAGCTAACATGATTTTACCCCTGTCAAACCGTTTCTTCTTGGAAACTCCTGAAATCAACTGGCGGGTTTGTTTATTGTATGCAGTTAGCTTTAAATTATCTTTAAAAATCTTGGGCATTGATAATTTGTAGTTTTGTTGCACTCAAGCGGGGATTTCGGTTCATTCGCTTCTTTACAACTTCAACAGCTTGCTTGATATGAATTGATCGTTTCCTACTAGGAATTCGCTTTCTAGAGGTAGCCATCTGTCATTTCAGGTATTGAACACTGTTTTACATCACACGTTGAACTCTTCTGTTATAACCTTGTTCTTTACTCCAATTATTCTCAAAGTGACAATCTGGTCACGTCTTTCTTTCGACGACTTGTTTGTTTGCAAACCTGTTATAGATTAACGAAACAACAGATACTTGAACTAGCTGGCCTCCTACCCTTTTTTTCTGCACACACACACACACACACACACACACACACACACACACACACACACATATATATATATATATATATATGCACACACACACCCATATGCATGCATATATATTTATATTGGTTTCAAATTTTGGCAAAAGGCCAGCAAATTCGTGGAAGTAGGTCGATTAAATCGACATCACCGGTAATAGTTTTATCAACCCTCAAAGGATCAAAGGCTAAAGTCAACTTTAGTGGTATGGATGAAATACCCGTAAACATTTTTTCCAGCATGTTAATGATTCTGACAGCTCGCTGCGTTTAGATGCACATGCACGCGCATATATATTAACTTTTGTTATGTTCAATTACAAATATATTGTTCTTAAGCAAATATATTATTGACAGTCACTTCTCCGAAGTTCCGTCTGCTCGAAACATAAAAGAGACTGTCAATAAGATAATATTCTTAATTAAGAATAATATATAAGTATATTGTGTGTGTGCTCATTTTTTCTTTGTGCATTACATAGAACATACATCTGTGTGTGGCCATTGTTTTAGTGTATTACATAATACATATATCTGACACTCTAAAATTTGGAGACGCAGCATATTTTCAAAGTTAGTAGTTTAATGTTCATATATTTTTCAATTTATATATCTTCCTACTTCCTACTGTCACTTTACTTGCGTCTTAACTCGCATCTCCCAGTGAGATATTTGAAAAATATTTCGTTACGTTGTAAATATTTTTTCTGGTTTATTTCACGTATAGTAACAATATCGAAACTTGCTAGACAAACGTGAGTTTTAACAGAAATGACCTTCGTAAATGCATTAACCTTGCAAAGTAACAGCATTTAAAACGGAAGTATTAAATATAAAATTGACGTTGTACACTATATATAATATCCTTAAAATATGGAATGAATAAATATAAAGTCGATGAGTTTCATTATATATATTGTTATACTCTTGTTGCAGTTGTTCGTGATGACAAAGATGACGACGACGATAGGGACGATAATCACTTATTTACTGTTGAATGTTAACAACAATTTGTGACCTAACATTTTCATCAAATTTGGTATCACTAAAATATATAGAAACGTATCTAATAGTTTTTACAATTATACATAGCATAATATTATTTCTAGAATCATCATGCCTCTGTAAATACTGTGTCTTCATGTAAATATATCAATGTGGTAAGAACCTTGCTTCAAAACCACATGGTACCGTGTTCAGTCCCACTGAGTTGCACCCTGGGCAACTGTCTTCTACTTTACCCAAGGGCCGACAAAAGGCTTGTGAGTGGATTTGATAAAAAGGAACTGAAAGAAGCCCGTTGTATATATATTTATATATGTGTGTGTGTGTGTGTGTGTGTTTATGTCTGTGTTTGTCTCCCCACCATCGCTTGACAACCGATACTGGTGTATTTATGTCCCCGTAACTTAGCGGTTCCTCAAATTTAGCGAAATAATAAATACTAGGCTTACAAAGAATAAGTCCTGCGGTACTGCAGCATCGCAGCAGTCAAATGAC
>NC_068982.1:119320523-119322358 GCF_001194135.2 Octopus bimaculoides
CCCGCTGTCCAGTGTATTTGCTTGAAAAACTGTATCTATTAAAGCATTTGAGTATCTCCAACGAATACATAAATTCAGGGAATAAGATTTCTCTGTATGTCCACATTTCAAAAAATAGAGCTTGTCAGAAACTAAATGTAGACCACCGGATATTTTGCAAACCGTTAACACCTCTTGTACTTTTGTTTGACATCAAATTATTGTAATTTTGGTTATTTCCCTTGTGTTTTTCCTTTTTCTTTTCCTCTTTAATAAGCGTCTCTTCTTTAAACGTTATTTATTCAGACAAAAACACTAACAAAAGGCCTTGATTTCAGCTTCCTAAATGCCGTAATGAGTTAATATTTCGACCAGGAATCCCTGGGTAGCTTTATGGAAGTTTGTCGTTTTTAATTTAAGATCGTATATAATTCTTCACGTACACATTAGTGTGGATAAGAAGTAATGACGATAGTACAATTTATAAAGTTAATGAAGATTAATTATACTATTATCTAGTGATGGCGTGGTTGGTATAAGGGATAATCTTCAGAGAATTTTTTTCCTTTTTGTGTGGTGTAATTTTATTAATAGTATAGAACTGAAAGTCAATATTTAGTTTTACAATAGATTAATGGCGAATAGTCTCTGCTTTAAAACACTAAGACGCAGAAGCATACTTAAATTATTATTCTGAAATATATACAAATATATACACATATATTTAATAACATTTATAATAGTTTTTAATCTCTTTTATTTACTTAGTTTTTATTTAAATATTGACGCTCACACTTACAAACATAGACATATATTAATTTAGTCTGTTTTATGATTTCAAATTTCTCGCATGTGACGTTCGTCCAGTTTACCGTGGTGAGATTCTTACTCAAATATTTCCATAATATAAATTTTTGGTTTTGGGGTTTGAATGGAAACAATTGTAGGGATTATATTTATTGTTTTTTTTTATGATAATGATAATATTATATTATATTAATGAATTAACATGTGTCAATTTAAACTCTCATTTGTATTGTAGAAAAGTTTTTCTACTATATTGAGTATTAAATACTTAACCAGTGAAAATTGGATGTTTTACATCCCTATAAGGTAGCTTGTTTCCTTGTATTAAATATATATATATATGTGTGTGTGTGTGTGTGTGTGTGTGTGTATGTGTGTGTGTGTGCGTGTGTGTGCGCGTGTGTGTGTGGGCGTGTGTGTGTGTGTGTGTGTGTGTGTGTGTGTGTATGTGCGCCTGTGCGTGTGTGTATCAGCACATAGTTTTTGACTCTTATTTCTCAGTGACTATTAGTAACATCTAGTTTTATATTGCTTGTAGCCATGTATAGTATTATTATTATTATTATCATTATTTTTATTATTATTACTATTATTATTATTATTATTATTATTATTATTATTATTATTATTATTATTATTATTGAAGTGAGAGAGAGCAGTGCATGCCATCAAAGTGACACTGGGGTTAAATATACTAAGCCCAATATACCCATCATGACTACCCATCATGATGGGTATACAAAATGGCTGATTATTAGTAAGGAAAGACACATAAAAAAGAATGAAGAGAGGAAAGGATCACTGATGAGGTCACAGAATGTGTGACGAAAGAACTCTGGCCGAAATATGATAAATATAAAATAAAGCTGAAGCAAGTGAACACCAGATACATAATGTGTGTGCTTTTATTGGCTAAACTGCTGGCAACATGTCCATCCCCAAATACAATAATATCTGTTTTAACACACGAGTTTTCATCAAGAAACTAGCAAGACGAATATATAAACTTATATATATATATATATATATATATATATATATATATATAT
>NC_068982.1:119324880-119331238 GCF_001194135.2 Octopus bimaculoides
TATATATATATATATATATGTATGTATGTATGTATGTATGTATGTATGTATGTATGTATGTATGTATGTATGCTTACATACTGCAATTTTATTAGGAGTAAATTTGCAAATTATCGTATACAAAGCCGCTAGTTTCCAAACATATGAATACACCGACGTTATAGAAGTGAAAATTTATTCCTATAAAATCTCTGTATATTTACCTACTTATTGAGTAATTAGACATGTGATCTCGGTTATTCGATAATTCACTGCGTTATTTGCATAAATTGTCCATAAATGTAACTTTAAATTATCATTTATACAATAAGTTATTTTGAGAAAATAATTATATTATCGAATAAGTATATGGTAGTAAAGCAATTTGTGCTCATACGGTTCGGGTAGTGGGATACATAGTGCTAAAACATCAATACCTTGTAGAATGTTAAAATCATTTCAGGCAGAAATTAATATATACACATATACAGCAAACTAATATATGCTGAGAACAAAATGTAATATATCTAAAAGCTAATCAAAATGCGTTTCAAACAATGTAAAAGTCATGTTAAAGTACAATGGAAACAAATAGATATATGCTGAAATTAATTAAGATAAATTCGTAGCAAATTGATCTCGAAGCAAATGAAAACATATTCGAAAAATATTAAATAATTTTGTAGGAATAGAATATGTAACAGTAGATTTTTGCTTTCATTTCATTGGGTCTATGGAGATACCTTTTTAGATTTTAAGGTTGTAACTTGTTTGACTTATACCTGCAAATGTGTGTTTATTTATAGTTGAAGAAAGCCAACCTCACATCTACGTTTACTTGTTTCTGATTGTATGTACGGGTCTTTGATGAGGTGACAAAGACAAGCATTCACAGTTCCACGCATGTTCTGTGTGCTGTATAAGTAGAAATTATACATTACATTTGCACGAAAAAGAACATAGTTATGCTACTCAAATTCAATGTCAGTTTACTGTCTCATTCCCTTTAAATATAGATAATAGAAGTCTGCGGTTATTATATAGAAAATAATATCACTACAGAGTTGCGGATAGTGTTTGGATCCTGAAATGACCTATGGGCCAGGTAGGCCTAAAGTATGTTCTGGGGGTTATCAGCAATCACCTGCATCAAGTTCTTAGTAAGCAGTTTCTCTAATTTTAATTATAGGCTAGATCGTGTTTTTATTGATGGATGTTATAGGCTTCTGGAGTAAATGCAGCTTTTTATAGATGCAGTCAATTAGAAATGTCTGATGACTAAGGAGTGAGTTTGTAAAAGATGCTCCATTTCATGAACGAGAAGTTGATTAAGAGGTGACAGAGGTAGAATATTCCCTGAATGTTGTGTAAACCCTACCATGAAGTCACTGTTAGTTATACCCGGTGAGTGTCACGGGATGCTATCGATGATGATGGAGTGACACTGTATTGCACTCCTTTTGAATAGGTACGCTGCAATCTGCAGTTGGTAAGATTTCTGCTATTATAGGTTGGGCGCTTTTTTGCGTCTATTCTAGAATACAACCTTGGAAACAATATGATCTAAACATGAATAACTAACTTTATGAGAATTCAAGAATTTATTTTATTTATGGGTACTTCAATAAACTGCCTAGTTTGCTACAGTATGCAAGTTGAAATATTGTAGAACAGTGGATGAAATAGGGAAGTTAAGCAGTTTGGAATTTTCTTTGTAGCTAACTTGAATTTTAGTGTCGGAGTGGAAGATCGTCCATGGAAGCCAGCTCAAAGTAAATCCACACCTAGAAGATCTTGAAGATTTTTCTTCTCCGCCATAGATTGAAGATGCTTCTGTATAAATAAGTGAGTTCATTTCTAATTTCAGCTGGCGAGTGACAGAAATTACTCATGATTTATATAAATTATTTCCCTAATGTGTTTTTGTGGCTGTGTATCTCCAGGAAATCGATATATGTTCATTTAGAGGTAGATGATTTAGTGACGCCGAAATCTTCGAAGATGATTACAGAATTCTGCAAGGCGTGGTCGTTAATACGGCTTCAGTTTACCAGGTAAGTTGATGGCAGTCAATTTTAAGGTATCCAAGTTAATAGTCAGAGAGTAGTTAGCGAACTAAACCGCGTTATAGATCCACATATATCCGTCGGACAGTTGCCTCCAATTCGATTCTGATATGGAAGTTGCGTCAATTGGAATGCATTTGTCTAGGTTGCTGCATACATACATACTTACATACACATATATACATATATACATATAGATATACATATACATACATATTTATATATGTACATTAACAAGGTGTATACCAAGCCGTTCTATGTACGGCTCGTATGTTATGTCATCAGATCTCTTGAATTACTATACTGAATTGATACTTAGAAAACTGGAGGAGGAAAAGTTCTTAGAGTAGGAGGCAGAAATCTCCTAAATATAAGATGTGCTGATGACTTAGTCTTACTTTCACAATCGAAAAAAGAGACTTCAGAGAATTGTGGATGTATTGCTCAGAGATAGTGAGACGAAAGGTATGTTTGTAAATTGCAGAAGTCAGAGATTATGGAGTTGAAAAAGAAAGGAAGCCCAAAGTGCATGCTGAATGTGTACAATCAAATAATAATTAAGCAGATATCACCCGAAAATTCCGTGGGAATTTAGATCACAGAAGATGCAAGATGTACGGAGGAGATAAAAGGAGGAATAGAACTGGCAAAATTTCTATTCTCAAAAATGTGTGTGTATATATATGTGTGCGTGTGTAACGTGCGTGTGTGACTGTGTTGTGCGTAGCACATGATGTGTGCTTGTGTGGTTTTACATGTGGTGTGTGTGTATGTATAGTAAATCTTCTATTAGTCTTTCATCAATTCATCAGATTATATACCAAAACTGTTGCATCCCGGTCTTCAAACAAGGAAACAGGTCTCTTGCAGTTAACTATCACTCAATCTCGCTCAACTCCTATATCATCAAAGTGTTTGAAAGATCAAGGATAACTGACTTCCTAAAGAGCCGCAACCTTTTAAATTCTAACAAGCGTGATTCTCTACGGCAGGGACTGTGTAAAACAACTTTTACAACATATCAATAATGTCCCTGAAGCATTGGTATCAGGTATGAACTTTGATTGTCATACATCCTGATCTCAGCAAAACGTTCGACAGAGTCAACCATAATATCTTCTTGACATAATTGTCCAGTATTAGAATCCGTAGTAAACAGTTACATTGGATTAAGTATTTTCTAGTGAACGGAAAACTATACGTTTCAATCGGTGAAATCCACTCAACGCCGGTAAAAGTCAACACAGGTTCCCTTCAAGGGACTGTTTCGGGCTCGCTTCACTTTGTAGTCTATATAAACGCAATCTCAAGCGTCACCAAGCGTAGTAATGTACAAATATTCGCAGTTGACACCAAACACCAGAATATCATCAGTAGAGAAGACCGAACTCAGCTCCAGTTTCATCTACATTTTTAAGCCGATAGGTGAACAAAAACCACAGGCGGTTAAATAAGGAAAAGTTTGAACTCATGCACTTTAGAAAAAAAAAAGAGAATGCACTCAAAAAGCCGTATTCTCTTCCTTCAAGAGAAGTAACAAAATCCACTATCAAGGATTTAGGGGTAATCGTTGACAAAAATCTCGGCTGGAGTCCTTACATGAATAAAAATGTCAATCTAACTCTCAGGATGAGCTCCTGGATCCTTCCGGTTCGAAGAGTAAGATTTTATTATTCCAATTTCCTCCTCATTAGGTTACTGCTGCTCGCTGTGGTCTCTCCACACCAGGCAACACTTTACCACAATTGAGTCAAACCAGAGAGCAATACCCAAAAAGATAAAAGATATAATTGATCTGAATTACTGGGAACGCCTTAAAATAATGAAACCTTATTGCTTGCAGCTCCACCGCGAGCGGTACATCATTTGCATAATGTGGAGAATATGATACCAGCGTTGTCAAAAAGGACTTGAACGTTAGATTCAGAATTCATCAAAGGCTGCAGCCACGTGCCATACGCTCCCTATACAATTCAGGGTCAGGAAACATAAATTCACTGCAAAACAAATTAATCAATAGTTGATCTTCACAGCCGTATGAGCCCTTGCAACATCCCTTCTGCTCTTCTGGAAACAGGTTGTTATCTTCCAGGTGCTTGCTCAATCTCTGCGATATTATTGCAGTAAGGGCCTTGTAGATTGTGAGGAGACAGGTTATAGGTCTGTAGTTTTGTCGTTTTCTCGTTTCAGTGGATTTGGGAATTAGGATAGTTTTCCTTTTCGTGAGCCATTCAGGTATTGTCTCTGGCCCTGCTAGTATGCCGTTAAAGTTTTCAGGCAGCTTTTTGTGTATTCCTGTCAGATATTTTAACCAGAAGTTGGGGATCGTTGCCGTGCCCAGGTGTCTTCCAGTTGCGTAGTCTTTGCAGTGCCTGGGTGACCCCTTCAGTTGTTATAGGGGTCCAGAGTTGCTCAGCTGCTAAGTTCTTTGTTTTAATATTCTTTTTCTGAGGTTGTTCCTTCTCCGACCATATTTATTTCCAAACTCCTTCCACTTCTGCTGCTGGTGCTGCAGTGATGTCTGTTTAATTTTTGCCAAGTTTTTGGTAGAATTTTTTGGGGTTGGAGTTGAACCGTTTGTTTTGTTCAAAGAAACGTTGGCGTTTCTCAAACCGGCGGATCCTCTGTGCTTTGGGAAGGATATCTTGCTTTAGCTTTTCTTTTACCTCAGGTAAATCTTTTTCTGTAATGTTGTATTTGCATAGTATTTTTGTCTTCTTCTTGTTACTTAGCAGTGTTGATTGTCTACTAATTTCGTTAAGAATCGACAGATCGTTTCTCTTTTTATATATATTTTTTTAATATTATTTATCCACAGGGTTTGTTTGCGTGGTGGGACTCCTGTTTGGATCGGTCTGAGGGAGTATCCTGCTTCTTTTGTGGCTGCAGTGGCTGCTGCTCTATTATGTTATTTAGCTCAGTGATATTGCCATTTGTTTCTGTAGCTATTTGTTCCGTGACAGCCAGGTTTATGCTATTATTATTGATGTTGTTTTATTGTCTATATTGATTTTTGGGAGGTATAATCGGTGGTCCATTCTGAGGTCTGTGGTTTTCAGTTCTTTGATTATTCTCATTTTTATAGTATCATAATCATTAGGTTTCCCTTCGTTGTTTCCAGGTTTTAGATTTGTTTCGCCTTCCCTCTCATTCACATGTTTATCTGTGGTATTCTGGATTGGTGCTCTTTGTACATTCTTATACATCCCTACCGTCTGGGTTTATTGTTTTTTTTCTGTTTACTTCGTTTTTGTTGGAAATGTTACGCTTGTCTTCATGTTTTACTATCTCAGTGTTTATATTATTTGACATTGTTGTGTGGCTATTAACTACATTTTCCTGGTGTATTCTGCTCTTTTAATTGTTCTATTTCTATTTCTATTTTTTTTTCCTTTGAGAATATATTTCGTGTGTTAGCCAGTTTATTGGGGTTCATTGATGTGCAAAAGTCTTTATTTGGGTTATTTTTCTTCCATATTTTATATGTATATGTTGTTGAGTTTTCGTTCTTTGGGTAGAGCACTGCTGTAAAATAAGCGTGTAGGACTAAAATATATTCATCACCTGTCCATTTATGCCTTTTTGATTTTATTTGCGGGATATGAGGAACAACGTCCGGCCCTTTGTTTTGACGGTCATCATTTTCGTAGGATATCGGTCCGTTCATTTTTGTTGTCAAATTGTTTTCCACGTGTAGTTTTTCGTACTTTTTGTGTAACAAGTTTAAAGAACGCACTTCCCGATTGTTATTCGTGGATTGCATAATAACGGTATTATTTAATTTATTTGTAATATTTTGTACACGGTGTTTGGAGCCGGAGATGGTCTAGTGTTGATGGATCGTAATATATCAAGCGTGTTTCCATGCGCTGTGCGAGCAGTGCAGATGATATCCCGTTAAAATACATCGCTTCATTTGTAAAATAGAAATAAATATCAATTAGTATTACTTACTCGGATATAGTCCAACCCTTTGTCAGCTATTTTTGGCTCCATGCGATGTCTTTATTTCCGATGTTTTTGGATAAATTTCAGAGCAGTGTTTTATCGCTCTCACATGTTAAACCTCTCCGATGTATTATTATTATTATTATTATTATTATTATTATTATTATTATTATTATTATTATTATTATTATTGTTCAGTAGTTTTATTTTTATAACGTGCTTTCACTTCACTACCGAGCGCAGCTCTGTGCGCCTTGGGTATGTGCTGTGGTTTGCTGTGGTGCTCTTATGTTTACTGTATTGAAAGTGTTTTGCGTAGAATGTGTGCAGTACCCAGTAGTGCAATTTTCTGTATGTTATATATA
>NC_068982.1:119331440-119332440 GCF_001194135.2 Octopus bimaculoides
CTATTAGAAAGCATTTTTTTTCTTCATGATCTTTGACAACTATATCTGGTCTATTTCCCTTAATTTCTCTATCTGTGTGTATTGGCATATCCCAGAGTATGGTTGCTTTCTCGTTTTCTGTGACCTTTTCTGGCGTGTGTTTATACCATCTTTTTTCCGTTGTTATTCCATAGTGTTGGCATAGCTTCCAGTGTATATAGGTCCCAGCTCTGTCGTGTCTGTGAATATATTCCTTCTTAGCCAGGACTGGACAGCCAGAAATAATATGATTTATTGTTTCTTGTCCATCTCCACATATTCTACATATTTACTGAGATAGTAAAACATGAAGACAAGCGTAACATTTCCAACAAAAACGAAACAGAAATATCATTATTATTATTATTATTACTATTATTATTACTATTATTATTATTATTATTATTATTATTATTATTATTATTATTATTATTATTATTATCATTATTATGACAATTATTATTATTATTATTATTATTATTATTATTATTATTATTATTATTATTATGACTATTATTATTATTATTATTATTATTATTATTATTAGTATTATTATTATTATTATTATTATTATTATATAGGCGGTGAGCTGGAAGAATCGATAGCCATGATGGACAAAATTCGTTGCTGTATTTTGTTCGTCTTTACTTTCTGAATGTAAATTCCGCCGATCTCATTGAATTTCATGCTTTTTGATGAATAGCATAAGTACCAGTCGAGCAGTGGTATGGATATAATCGACCCGCCCTCTTCCACACACTTTCATGTCTTGTGCTTATATTAGAAAGAATTATTCTTAATAGTTATACTAGAAGCAGTTGGAAACGAAAAGAAGAATCATAGAAACAGTAGTAGTAATAATGGTAGTAATAGCAGTAGCAGCATCTGTAGCATTAACTGCAATAGCGGTAGCAGTAATAGCAGCACCAACATCAGTAGTAGTAGTAGTAGTAGTAGTAGTAGTAGTAGTAGTAGTAGTAGT
>NC_068982.1:119332820-119344742 GCF_001194135.2 Octopus bimaculoides
AGTGGCTGAGCACTCCACAGACACGTGTACCCTTAATGTAGTTCTCGGGGATATTCAGCGTGACACAGTGTGACAAGGCTGACCCTTTGAATTACAGGCACAACAGAAACAGGCAGAAAGAGTGAGAGCAAGTTGTGGTGAAAGAGTACAGCAGGGTTCGCCACCATCCCCTCCCGCAGCCTCGTGGAGCTTTAGGTGTTTTCGCTCAATAAACTCTTACAAAGCCTGGTCTGGGAATCGAAACCGCGATCCTATGACCGCGAGTTCGCTTCCCTAACCACTGGGCCATTGCGCCTCCACCATAAGGACGGTAGAGACCAAGGTTCCTGACACTTGATCTTCCTCAGGACGAGAAAATATAAAGAAATTTACTACCAGTGACGCAAAATTTTGAATGAGGGATGGCAGAAAAGAATTTATAACACTGGGTGAATACTTTTTACTCTAGGCACAAGGCCCGAAAGTTTTGGGGAGAGGACCAATCGATTACATCGACCCCAATACGCAACTGGTACTTAATGTTTCGACCCAGATCGGATGAAAGGAAAAGTCGACCTCGGCAGAATTTGAACTCAGAACGTAAAGATAGACGGAATACTGCAAGGCATTTTGCCCGGCATGCTAACGTTTCTGCCAGCTCGCTTCGCTGCCTTAAAGATAGTATTCACAAATGCTCTGTAGCTATATAGACTTAGCTCCTTCATATTATAAAGTTTTATTCTACTGTATCATGTTCGCAAGTGTCTTCCACAGACGCTTAAGTTCTAGCGGGGAATTTTGTTCGAATCTAAGTTAACCAAATCCGCAGATAAAAGAATGTGCTTACTTACTGCAGAATGGAATCAAACGAATAGTTCATTATTACCAAGCCACAATACATTCCTTGCTCCTTCTAATCTCATATATTGGACAGTATTACATAATACAATATATGGTAAATATCAAGGGGAAGTGAACTGGAAATGAGATTCCGATAATAAACTCACATACCAAACACGATTTATTCAGAATGTCGATATATAACCAGTTATGAGTATAACAAGACGTAAAACGTTATAGAATTACATCATGTAATGTGAACCCCCTTGTTACTTAGCACTTTGATAAACCAATTTTCATTAAATATCCATTAAGCAGAAATAAATAGTAACATCCCTAAATATCCAGAATGGTTTCCTGTTACCGTTTAGAGTGTAAGTGTAGAAAGAAGTTTTAAAGTGTTTTCCGAGTATGGTTCAATGTAAAGTTACAAACTGTTCCGTAGTTAATTGATAATCCATTTAAGGCATATTTAAGGTATAATGATTTGTGAGGTCCTCGTCTTTAGCTTCTGTTCGTTATGTTTATCTGTAATGTTTAAAGACGGATAAAACCTCATATCACACTTTGCTACGTTACACGTGTAAGAGCTAACTACATTATGTATTCCTGGTCACACTATGTCTGAAACGTAAATTAAATTGGTACAGCTGGAACTTCATTAATATTTAGTCAATTCCATGAGGTTTAAATCGTAATATAATCAACAATATCAGCAACACTACTGACTACGATGTCAAATCTAAAATAGTGGAGACTCTTTCACTGAACTCAGTTTACAAGAAGGTTGTTCTTTCTTATGGAAATACCAGCGAAATCCCTCTCAAATATGTCAGAAACGCATTAAATGAGTAAGGAGTCATTGCACAAAATAATCGTTCAAGCATAAGGCTTTGTGAATTATCGATAAAATCCCCTTCAATATTATCGAACGACTCTCAATCTCTGGTACAACTCCTTTGTTAATCCCAGTACTTTGTTTTACTAAAAGGAATAAAAAGTCATGGTGTTTGTAGGTCCTCTGATACACATGGAATGGATGTCACCAATATTTCTCTTGAACATTCCAAGTCGGCATTCAGGAAAAGTTATGAACAAACGGAGTGTTGGAGTGTCCCAGAAGGAACTCTGTTCCTTCTGAGAAAGAAGAATTATCATCATCGACATTAATGAATGGCCTGGAGCAATGGTCACAACTACGGCCATGAAAGGAGAAGAAAAGATTGTGTCAAGAATATATGTATGGCAGTAGCATGATCTTAGCTTCCATGAGATAGCTTATATAGCATCTATGTAAAAAATTGGGAAGATTTCCATTCGTAAATTGTCAATGAGTTTCAATCATAGCTATATTGGTACGTTATGTTAGTCATTACTCTTTCTTCTGCCTCTATTCTGTTATTGTATGGTATGGCAATATCTTCAACTGTGCTATGCTCTTTATGTATCGTTTTCTTGACAATATCTTCAATATCAAACACTTACGACAGTTACTTTCTTCAACCTGTTTGGTTGGTAAAGGCATAATGCTTTTTCCGCTCCTTTTCTTTATTGTAATGAATGGGCTTTGATATTATGTTAGATAGCAATAAATGGATGTATGTTGTATGTATCGCACGTTGTTTGTGAACTATATGTACAGTATGTGTAATGTAATTTTGGTGGGTAATAACTGTAAGGGTTACGTATTGTGTGTGTTGATTGATGTTGATTACATAGTGGGTGAATTCTGCATTAAGTGTACTTCTTGAGTTGCCCAACTGGTTCAAAAGTGGACTGTGATCCGTCAGTCTATTTTGGACAGTGCATTAAGCTGTAAACCTCAGAATTTTAGCTGATATTTGAGAGTCATTTTCCTACCAATATTATCAAACATTACTGGAACTGCCTTGTAAAAAATGGGCAGGCAAGGATGAAGCAAGCAATTACTTATTTGTTCTGATTGTATACTCTGCAATCAGTACAAATCTTTTCACTAACTTAGCCACTTTACTGTTTTATATTTGTCTTTTATTTTGTTTATTTATTTTCGCAAAATTGAACCTGTGTAGCTAACTCTTTTAAGCATTAGTGATATTTTTATACATCGATCACATGTAGCTAAAACAAACATACCTCTGTTTATTTCTTTTAACCTTGAGCCTCAGGACAATTGCTAGTTTTGTTTTCAATTAGTTAGACATCATTTTCTTCGCCTCATGCAGTCTCCTGCCAGCGGAGAATGTTTTAGTTCTCTTCAAGTAATTTTAAAACTATTTCTTTTCATTTCATATTTCAGATTTTCCTTTACGTTCTTTTAACCATTTTGTCAAAATTTAAACCGTTCTCCTCTGTGAAAGTAGCATCCAGTTTGCTTGTATTTATTACTTTCTGACCCTCCCTGTCTGCAGCCAATGTACTTTTCTACGTGCATGGTAGGTATATATTATTTTTAATTATATATATTATTTAGGTATATATTATTTTATCAGCATTAGTGCGGAGAATTCTGAATGTATTGAGAAGTTTCTTATTTTTTTGTTATCTAAGATATTTAGTTCAACTAAGTTTTAATTTACAAAGTTGCTACTGTGTTTTTTTTAGTGTGATGGCTAATTTCTGTAAAGATATTATATGTATTATCTAGTTCCGATTTTAATATTTTCTGACTACTCTGAAGTAATCTTTACTGATTTCTCTAACATTTATATTTCTCATGCATTATCAGTTACCATATATCCTACCTATTTGTACGTACACATCTGTTCTAATTCCATTTTCTGTGTTTGGGTTTAATTTAATTGTTTTCTGTATTAATTAATTTTCTTCGGAGATTAGCTTTATTACATTGGAGTTATTTCATAGTTACGGTTATATCACAGCGAAATATAAGTACAGTTTACAAAAGGTCTCTAGTGAAAGGTTATAATTATTGCTCTTGTTATTATCATTATCAGAAACGTTAGTTCAACTGACTAAATACGTGTCAGTATTTAATTATGTTTCTTTACTTTCTAAGTACTAATACGAAGGTCAAGCTTTTATCGCTCCCTGTTCGATAATATAACATACCAGATAAGTCGGTTTCATCAAATAGACTAAATCTGTCCTTATCACGAACAAAACTTACTCTGTGTGTATGATCACGGCCGTGATTACTCTCGATATTTCCGTGCAAACATTTACTGATCTATCAAGCGTAATTCTGTGTTCTTGACGTGTGGGTACTTCTTTGTTTTGATGATGTAAACCCATGTTAAGTTATTACTTTGCTGCTCATTTCATTCTCTGTGCACAGATTGTAAAAGTGAGTGCTGTCATTTTCTTACATAATTTTTTTGTATTTTGTATGTGCTATGCAATTGCTGTTAGGTGTTTTAGCTTTGGGGAAATAGTTATATAGACAAAGTGCTGTGTAGATAATATAGAATCAATCCTTTGCAGTTTTTCGAAATATCAGCCGTGTGTCTAATTGGTGGCATAACGCAAGTTGTTGGTCCTCTGAGAGTGTAGTTTGTGTTATATTGAGCGTTCACTGCAAAGTATTGAAAGCACACATCGCACTGCCGTGGTTTTAACATACTTATCAGCTTTACGATATTTCCGATCGAGACTATAACTGCTGTAAAGGGATGTTTAACCTTCTCAGACTTGATATATTTTCTCTCAGGAAATTTCCATTTACGCTAGTTTAGCCTTTTGGAAATGTTTTTCTTTTAATTTGTAAACTCTCATTGTTGAAGTTTTATCAAATATACGTGTTCATTTATTCCTTTGCTGACTGCAGTAATGAAAAAATGTTAATGATTATAAGGGTTTAGTTGAAGCATATTTTATATTTGTTGAAATAAGGAAATATTAGGTATGAGGTAGGTTTTGGAATAAATAACACTGCACAATTAACAGAGTTATAGTTAATGCATTATTTAGTCACGTGATCGTAAGACAGAGTGCCTTGTTTATATGATGTTCTAAGTGATGGGCTCCTGTGCATTTGCGTCATTGAGTGTCTAAATGTGACCAAATAGCCTGTTGATGTTTCTGATAATGGATGAAAGAGATTCAGATCGTGGGTGGAGTCGACGCCATATTAAGCATTTCAAAGTAGCCTATAGTGGTTTGCATTGTATATAAGTTTTTGTGTAAGCATATACTATAGGGAACAATTTGAGATTTAACAAGATCTAGAGAGTTAGCTAAGGCGTATCAAGTTATTTTGTGCAGTGTATATATATATATATATATATATATACATCACTGTATTTATTCACCCTAGATGACAAGTGGCCATCAGTATGTTTGTACATAGCATGTCTATTTGTTGTGTATCACATGTTTTTGATCTGCAATTTAGATAAGCAGAGAAGTTATACGTTTTTCCACTTAAACTACATGTTTGTTCATTTTTCGTTCATTGCTTGAAAATTTAATAATATTCCTTGATTATTTTATAAATATTTGGTAGCAGTATAGAAAAATGTAAAAACTCATGAAATTATTTCTACCTGACTTAATTTTTCTAACTGCTAGCTAACATTCTTTCGAACAATTTATGCTAGGAGACACATTCTGAATTACACCAGCAACAAACAATATTCTATTTCAGTTCTAATTTCGTCTACATATTTATTTCTATAACGAGTCGTCTAGTTGCGTACCCGAATCTATAAAGACACTCCAAAATTGGAGGTCTATCTGCTAAAATTGACATCCAAATTTCCAATGAATTACTTTAGCTTGCCGTTTACAAGAGAGAGATGTATTAAATTGTTTTTCCTTTATTCTTTCAATCGTTGAACTGCAATGATTCGAGGGTACTCTTTCGAAAAGCTACACATACTTACACAGAACTATACATACCATCCATATCTATATATACTATCTATATATACGAATGGGTTCTGCACTGTGCACTCGAACATGAAACTTCTTTACTGCGAATCGAACTTCTTAAATAAACAGCGATACTGGAACTATCTTAAATATATTTTGTAATATTGTTCATGATGCAGCATATAAAAGAAGGACCAAACAAAGAAAACTCTTTACGTGTCTACCCTTCCTGAACTACTTATTCAGTACTAGTGTTTGATAAAGCACCTAAAAGCCTATTTATAACAACAACACGCATACATGCATATACATGCAATACTGCGGGAATATTAATCCTAAAAGGGAACTAGAAATTGTAACGATTGTAACTACCAGTTTTCCCATTGTTGAAAATATTCCTTCAAACTTCATGATATTCACCAAAATTTCGCTCCAAGTTATTTCATATCTTCTTTTGTTAAGTTACATTTTATTGAAAAACATATCATAGTTTGGTGGTGGATGAATCCTGTTCCAAGTTTTAGGAAATAAATATAAGTTTCACTGACATTACTATATCAGATATGATTAAATACATTGAAATATAATATTCTCGTTCACTTTAGAGTGTCCTATAGGCATTTCATATTTATTGATACAGAGAAATATCTCATGCTTATTTCAATATTTGTTATCATTACTGCCGTTCAATGACAGGTGTTGGAGACAAAGATTCCGACGAAATTTCTATATTGCACATATGTTAAACCTCAGAGATTGACTTTTTGTATAGATTTGTTTATTTCAAATATTGATATAAGATGGGCGTCTACATGTACATCCGTACATATCTGTACATTATACATTAATTGACGTTTACAATCACAAACACACACAGGCATAATTATTAAGTGATAAACAATAAGTTTTCCATAGAATTCAAAGCCAGTACCAACACTGTAAAGATGTAAAAATGGTGCCAGTAACAAGTGATTACCTCGACATAAAAGTTGTTATACTGGCCATTGATGAGCTAGACGCAAACTCAGTTGCTTGTCATAAAGGATCTCCAGCATTACTTCTCAAATCATGCAAACGAGCGCTTGAAAATTCATCGCAGTTTCTGTTTCAGAGCTTCCTTGTTAGTGTCAAGCTCCCACTGCTACAGTTGAAGTGCAGGAAGTGATGCATAAATGACTGTGGTACCAACCTTCTACGCTGATAGAACGAGAAAGCTTGTGGACCGCAAATGCATCGAAAAGCAACGAGATACTACGAAAAATGATATCATTTTTGAACACTTTACTTTGTTTTAATAAATTACAGAAGCAAGGGCACGTATAACTTATATGTATATCACTTTTTGTATATCTCGGACGAATTTGGACTTAGAACGTAAAATGAACAAAATGCTTCCCAGTAATTTTGCCGAGGGTGCTAATTATACTGCCAACTCCACGCCTAATAGAAAGCGTTAATAATACAAATATGAAATTTATTAATACATATGAAAATTCATACATGTACATACGCTTAAATTCTAGAATTATGCGTCGCGTATATAATTGTTGTCGAGTAGCAATATGAATTTGCCACGTTTGTTTTTGAAAGTAATGGTTTTCTGATTGCAGCCCTCCCGTGAAATCCGGCTTTCTACAGCTCCCAGCGAAGAGACTTTTGTGGAAACTGGGTTCTCGACGGGGTCATTAAGCTCTGCAGTAATTTTGGGAGCTGTACTTTTGTGATCCTTTCTTACAATTCGTGTTGGAGTTTTGTTTCGACTGGGAGGTTTTTTTCCCTCTTTCTCAAAGGCTGTCATTACTTTCAAGACAGTTCTTCTTGATATACCAAACATTTCGGCTGTTATCTTTACGCTAACACCTTCCATGCGAGCACCAACAATTTCACCTCTTTGAAAGTCCGATAGATCTGTCATTTTATTGAATTTTAATTACGTTTTTCTGATGATATCTGAAAAAAAAACAGCAATTTTAGCAAAACATATTAAACAGCACTAATAATAAATAAAAAATAAACATAAAAATAAATAAGCTTTTGACGGTTTTATAGATATTTCAATAGTATGACGATATGATTCTAGGTGTTTCCATTATTTTTTCCAACCCCTGTAATTGCTTACTAAACGTTGTTATTTTATGCTGGCGCTGAATTCTCTAGAAAATCTATAGTCTATCAATTAAAGAGCAAAATATCGCAGTGCTAACACAAAAATTTAGACAGTATTGACGTGTACATCTTTAATATATTTAGTGGTATATTACGGTTGCAAAATGAAATATTGTGTCGTTGCTAGTAATATTAATGTGTGTGTCTGTGTGTATGTATACATATATATATATTCTTGTGAAGGCGCATGTCTCAGTGTTTAGAGCGCCGAGCTTACGACCGTGAGGTTATGAGTTCGAATTCCGAACCGGGCTGCGTGTTGTGTTCTTGAGTATGACACTTTATTTCACATTGCTCCAGTTCAGTCAGATGTGGAAATGAGTTGCGACGTCAGTGGTTCCAAGTTCTAACGGTCTTTGCCTTTCCCTTGGATAACATCCGTGGCGTGGAGAGGACAGGCTGGCATGCATGGGCGACTGCTGGTCGTCCATAAATAAACTTGCCCGGACTCGTGCTTCGGAGGGTAACATTCTAGATGCAATCCCGTGGTCATTCGTGACCGAAGGGTATCACCCTATATATCTTCATATTACTAGAAAGAACATAGTGTCTTCTTTATATATACATGCGTGTGTGTATAGCATATTGGCACTATGATTAGTGTACAATACAAATTCCCGATTAATTACTGATAGTTAGGAGGAGAAATATTCATGCAAAACAGAATCATCGCTAATATGAAATAGAAATTTCTCGTTCCCGATTCTAGGCGAATATATTTGAAGTTTATATATTCACAGGATATGTTTAATCTTTTCCCAGTAAAAGAACGTAATAAAAATGTAATTTTCCCTTATAAAGATTAATTATTGTATATCATAAACAGTTCTAAAAATTTCTGCAGAAAAAAAAAACATTTATAGTTTTTATAAAATAAACTCTTTTACAAATTCTTTTGAATATAAACTGATATGTCCCCTGATATGAGCACTAAACGTGAGTAAAAACTCTTCTTTTAGTATTGGTTGAATATAGTTGCGACATAACAATTTGGAGATGTGTGCATGGATTTTAGGTAGGGTGTTTTTGTTGTGTTTATTATTGCTGTATGAATGGAATCTATAAATGTTTCAGTAATTTATTTCTTGTTACATTTTATCATTTTTTTTTTTTGTTTTCGAAAATGCATTTTACGTCTATCATTTATCAGATAAAACGATCAAAGCTAATCGTGTACGTGTGTGTGTGTGTGTGTGTGTGTGTGTGTGTGTGTGTGTGTGTGTGTGCGCGCGTGCGTGTGTGTGTTCGGGTGAGCGCGTGGGCAAACGGAGGATGTCTTCAATATCGTTTCCGATAGTATTGATTTGAAGGATTTATGCAGTAGCTTTCATCCATATGTTACCGTTATTTTTGTTTTTTTTTCGCAAATGAATTTATATCAACAACTAACTACACAGAAAGGCAAACATGAACACATGGCAGTGAGACTGAGTTACACACACAACACATCATATTAGCTTATGAACTGCTTCCATCTATCTATTTAACTTACAAGGTTTGGTTCTATCCGAGACACCGATAAAAGCCACAGGCCTAGGATATCATTTAGCGGGACTCAACTTGAGACATCATGAATGTAAAAAAAAAAGATAGCACCGGTTTCCTTCGGAATATAATTATCACAGTAGAGCATGGTTAATACTTAGATAATGACAACAATGTAAATGTATGTGGTCAAAGCACCAAACATATTATACACACACACGGTCGTGCTCCAGCATGACCACAGCCACTTGGCTGAAACCCATCAATAAATAAATAAATAAAAATAAACACACACACATACACACATACACATACACAGACACACATAATGCATTCAGCGCTCACGCATTAAAACGGTGGGACTTTTGTGGTAACGTAACTGAGGTTTGACCTTGATCGCTCCAGTTTTCTCTCTTGTGTTAACTGAATAAATGTGTCCGCTCCGTTGTTAGTGCGCACGAAAGAAAAAAAGACATCGGTGATACGATTTCTCTAGTCTGAAGATGCATCAGTTGCGGAAATTCATCGCAGTCGTTTTGTAAAACACTGTGCTTTACTGTGTAGAAGATAAAATTGTCGAGACAAGTGAAGCGTGAAAAACCAAGAGAGAGCAGGACGCATCTCAAACTCTACCACTGTTGTAATGCTTCAACAAACTCGTGAGATGTTTGTGTTAAACTGACGAGTGACCATTGGCGAGATGGCATGTTTTCTGCAAATTATTTTGTGGCTCCGCAAACGAAATCATCCACGATAAACTGAACTTGCTTAATTTTTGTGCGTGATGGGTACCGAAGCGCATAACCGCAATCGTACGGAGATCTGTCAAAGCTTATTCGACCGATTAATCGAAACGATTTGGGAGAAAATAGTCAGAGAAGATAAAACATATTTCCATCATTTTCAGCCAGAGAATGTAGTGGTAAAACCCGAAAACGCCAGCGAAAAAGGAGTTCAAGCCTCAAACTTCTGCAGAAGCGAAGTGAACTTTTTTTTTTTTTTCTTGCGACGCAAAAGGACCAACATTGAAATATTTATCTAGAAAAGGGACCTACAGTCACCTGTGAATGATACAACAAAATGGTATTCAACAACTGACACCAATAATTCGCACCAAACGACGAAGCCTATTCTCAAAGCAAATGTTATTGTTGCACTTTGATGCAAGCACACACACTGCCGCTCATACATACCGTTGAAACAATTGAAAAATTGGTTCGAGTTGGTGGAACATCCTGTATACGAAGCAGACCTTTCCCTTTCCTATCTATCACGACTTTTGACAGCTCAAAAGATCATTTACAACGTCATCGATTTGCTACAATTGAAGAAGCACAGGAAACGATACAAAAATGGCTGCGGTACCAACCTTCTACGCTGATGGAATAAGCAAACTTGTGGACCGCAAAGTGCATCGAAAAGCATGGAGATACTACGAAAAATGATGTCATTGTTTAACACTTCACTTTGTTTTAATAAATTACAGAAGCAAGAGCGCGTATAAATTTTGACTTAGCCCCTTATATGAATATTTCGGACGAATTTGGACTCAGAACGTAAAGATGAATAAAATACTTCTATATGTTCGTTAACACTTTCGCTTTAGTTTGTTAGAGACGAGGAGGAGGTGAAGTGATATTACATACGACCTAGTGATTATGTACTCGCAGACACGATCATAACAATGCGTCTTTTATTCCATGGCTGAACGTTATGTTGAATAATTAAGCTAGTGGCTTCATTTCACGTTGATCTAATGAACTATGCTGAAATGTACTGGTGCACAATTTTCTTCCTCAAGCATCGATTTTCTGAATGTTATGCTGTGTCAAGCGTAGGAAGATTGAGAATGTTACTATGTGTGCTCTCAACTACATACGCACCTAAAGCAATTTGCGAATGCATGTTACCAGGCTTGCGAATGAATGGTGTTTTTTTATTCGGTTACAAACGCATGTGCATATATATATATTTATATGAGATTTTATATACCTACGTTTCTAAATTTCTATTTCCATCTCAAAGCGTGAGTACCCCCCTTCCGAGTTGCTTGCTGTTGAAGCCATAAGGCTACTCTACAACAATTATATATGCGAAGCAAAATTCTAATATTTAAACGTATGTACATGCATAAATATGAAAAATAGAATATTATGTTACAATAATGAAATATTCTTTTAAAATTGTTTTTATATGTATTAATAACATTCATATTTGTATTATTAATACTTTTCATTAAGCGTCGAGTTAGCAGTATAACTGGCACTCTGTTAAATATTGCATCCTAAACACATCTCTTTCTCTTTACTTTTCCCTCCCAGCTTGCTGCACGGCGTTAACACTTCCCTGTCCTTCTTTTCCATAGCAGACTCCTTCTCTCGATCTTAACCTCTCCTTTCAGCCATCAGACTGCGGCCATGCTGCGAAGCGTCTTGTAGAATTTTTAGCTCAATGAACCGATCTCCGTACTTATAATTTTAAGCCTGGCGCTTATTAAAACAGCTAACTGGAAGACGTCAACATACCAGCACCTGTTGGTTGTCAAGTGGTAGTGGTAATGGACAAATACAGACACAAAGACGTACACACACACACACACACACATGATTATATATATATATATATATATATATATATATA
>NC_068982.1:119346453-119347158 GCF_001194135.2 Octopus bimaculoides
GGGAGGTATTTGTGAATGGGGGTATATGTGGGTTATGTGTGCAAGGGTGTGTATGCTTAGGTGTGTGGGTGTGTGTATGCTTGCGTGATTGTTAGCGTGTGTGTGTATGCGCAAGTGTGCGTGTGTATGTGCGTTTGTATAAGTGTGTGGGCGAGTCTGAGTGTGTGAGTGCATGCATGTGTTGTGTGTGTGTGGTGTGTTGGGGGTTGGTGTGCTTACATGTGTGTGTATGGGTGCGTGTATTTTTTGTGTGTGGGTATGTGTGCGTGAGGAAGGGGTGAGATAAAAAGGGGAAAAATGTAGTGAGTGTAATAACAAGAGAATAATGGATATAATGTAAAGGGGACGAGGGGTGGGGGTACAAAAATAAAAATAAACAATAAAAAATAAAGAAAAGTGTTGCATAGACGTAAAGGGGAGAGTCATAAGGAGGAGGGGGCTGCGTTGAGTCCGAAGGGGAAAGAAGAATTAAGGTTAAAAATGTAGCGTTGCTCCAAGTGGAGTCGCGAGGGAGTGGACCCATGGTGCAGGGCGAGGCCAAAAACGGAGATGTTAGAGGGAGAGTGGTTGGCCAAGTGGAAGTGACGGGCGACGGGGGAGTCCGAACATAGCCGAACGTCCCTTAGGTGTTCGGTGAAACGGTCGGCCAGCCGGCGGCCCGTCTGCCCCACGTAGAGTTGGTCGCATAGGGTGCATTTGATGCAG
>NC_068982.1:119347682-119349082 GCF_001194135.2 Octopus bimaculoides
GTGGGAGGGGTATCCTCGATGCATGAACAGACGAGCAAGATACTGGGACTGGGTCTCGAAATCCTGGTCCAGGCTGCACAAACGTCGGAGGCGGAGGAACTGGGAGTAGGGGATGGCCCGTTTGGTGTGGAATGGATGGGAGGAGGAGAAGTTGAAGTAGAGGTGGGAGTCAGTGGGTTTGAAGAAGGCGGAGGTAGTTAGAGAGTTGGAGCGGGGTTGATGGAAAGAGAGATGTCGAGGAAGTTAACAGAGGTGTCAGAGATATATAAAGAAAGAGAGAGAGGGAGAGAGACTAACGTATATCAACACAGCCTCTAGCCACCTACCCATCGTGGCCAAAAAGCTGGTGAAGATTCTTGTCCTATATAGCTCATAGAAATGTAACAAGTTAAATAGCACCATGATACCGTTACATAATAATATTCGTACTTTTAGGAAATGACTATACATATATATAATGTTCGAATGGTATCATTTGCAACACAAAGTTTCATAAGGCATACGCCATATTACATTCGCTGATCACAACAGTTACAAGTAACATCTGTGGAGTAATCAGTTACTTTCACCATACATACGTCAATGTGTGGGCATTTAACTTCAGAGAACAATTGGAATAGTTATAGTCGAAGTAGATCAAACAATCGTGTTATTATCTACACACTCGACATATCTTTGTGCACATGCATGAATATACACACACACACACACACATACACACACACATACACACACACACACATATATATATATATATATATATATATATATATTAATATGTATAGTGTATATCTCTCTCTCTCTCTCTATCTATCTATCTATCTATCCATCTATCTCTCTCTAAATATACATACATATATATATATGCACATAAAAACAAGGATACACACACATACACATATGAAGATACGCACATTATGTTGTGTGTATATGTGTGTGCATGTGGGGGTGAGCGTGTGGGGGTTGCGCGTGTATGGCTGTGTAACTGCGTGCGAGCATAAACATATGGAAGTGCATGAAGTCCACCGAGAAATGACAGATTCCAGATATTAACTATCTAATGCTTCGAGGAAAACGCACGAGCGCAGATTGGAAAAACACGCAGTGGAACAGGTTTCCGATATTTGACACTTTAAGGATATAAACGAGATTTCAATAACAAATATTCTGACATCGTTAGAATCCAGTGTAATATATAGCAGTTTCCAATCAAAAACTTATTCTGACCTTTCCTTCGGGCTTTTCAAGACGATATAAATATATTCGTGTGATGTGCTGGATGATATATTAGATTAATTCCTGTATAGCTGATAGAAATGTAGCAAGTTAAATAACACCATGATACCGTAACACAATAATATTCGTACTTTTAGTAAACGACTATATATATATATATATAT
>NC_068982.1:119349257-119356380 GCF_001194135.2 Octopus bimaculoides
ATATATATATATATATAATATTTTGTAGATAGAAATAACTTTAAACCCAACACTGAATTTTGGCTATGTCTTCATCTTCTTGTCTCTATGTTAAGTGCATATACACACAAGTATGAGTACTTCCATGTATTTATATAAACTTCTGCTATTATATGCATCGTTGTATGCATAAACTTCGTTGGCTTTGAAAATAATGGTGTAATTCTCCAGAGTAACCTGTTGATAAATTAGTTTAGATTTTATCATTCACGTTACATTTGGTCAATTTTATGCTGCATGTATTGGATGTAATTCTTAGCTATGTTTGTAGAGTTATATCATCATTATCAGAACTCAGACACGTATTGATAATCTAATCGTTGTTACAATATAATTTCATATTTCATATTTTTTCTGGCGATTTACTCGTTAGGATTTAACGGCGCTTACATTCTTTTTAAATTCTTTCGACAAAAATTACCTGCGTTCCAAATAGCATTTTCAGATATTTCTTTGTAAAATCCCTCTAAAACTGCACTTGTACAATGTTTGAAATTCAAAATAGTTTGTAGTTATCTTTTGTCCGACTGATAAAAAAAAGCGTGTCACTATATATATACACTTTTTTTAAACGTTTGTCCCTGATGACAGACCGAACTTTACGTTATATATAGACGTCTATCAAAAAATAGAGTTTAAATTGTGCAATACACGAATATGATGCAATCATTATTTTATTGATGTAGAGTTATAAATGCTCTACTCTGCACATAAGTATATTTCGATCACAATATATATGAAAGATAGTACTTGTGATCAAGTGGCTAGTAACGTATAACTTCTGCAAATCATTTGCCTATATGTTATGCTAATATTTAAGTCGTAACTCCGAAAAACCACGTTTGAAAATTTTCTGAAAATTATCTTGCAAATTTCATGTACCTTGATCTAAAATTACGGCAAAGACTCATTCAATTGTTTAGATGAGAAGATCAACTTGCATTATGTTCTATTTATGTAAAGAATGCTAAGTGTTAAATTTTATTTTTAATTCACATGAAGAAAATGGGTTCTTTACATGATTTAATATTTTCGTTCATCAATAATAATATGTCTGAAACAGCTGTAGAGAACCTCAACCCATCTGTGTTATTGTTTATATACATATATATGCACCCGTGTGTGTGTGTGTATGTGTGCACACGCATCTAAATGTGTGTGTGTATTTCTGTATATATACGCATATATATAATGTTTTCGTGTAATATTTCATATTACATATATATTTTCTACCTGAAGTGTGCGAATTGCCACAGAAACATTCTGTTTTCACGATCCCATTCAATAAAAATACAAACTGAAGGCTATCCAATGCTAAATCATTATTTTGGTGCCAAAATGTAGTTTTGAAATTTGTAAATTCGTGCAATGTGTTATAGTTTCTTTAGACTTGATACAAATATTATTGGTTCTCGCTAATTTCAATTTCTATATAAACCGCATTAATCAAACACTAAGATAAAAGGAATTTCTTCCTCTTATTCTTTTTCCAGATCTATTATTGGCAGTACTACATTCTCAAATACATCGTCTAATTTTTTTCTTTCTTTATACATGGTGTCGAATTTGAGAGCAGCTCTCTCAAATTCCTGGTACGTTTACTGCTGAATTTACAAAATGTTTATGGTATCGGTGAGAATGTTTTATATTTGCTCCCGCATTTATTTTCTCATTCCAAATCAAGAGGAGATTAACTTTTCATTTCATATCACCGATATCGATAAAATAAAGGACTAGTCAAGTACGGGAGTCAACGTTTCTGATCTTATCACCAGATTAGAAACATTATTGAAAGCGGCAAACTTGATGACACTAGTTGGGAATATCAACTAAACCCGTTTCTCAAAATTGTTGGCCTTCTCCCTATAGTAGAAAGAATAATTATTAATATTCTTCTTAAGTCAGCAAACTGGCAGAATCGTTACCGCACCGCAAAAAAATGCTTAGTGCCAACTCTTCCAGCCTTACTGTCTGAGTAGAAATTCCACTGGGTTAGTCTTTACATTTCATCTTTTCGTATTCGATAACATAAGTGCCAGTTGAACCCTGGGTTCAATATCATCGTCTTATCTCCTCCCCAGAAGTTGCTAGCCCTGTACCAATTATTATTTTCTATTATTATTATCATTATTATTATCATCATCATCATCATCATCATCATCATCATCATCATCATTATTATTGTTATTATTATTATTGCTACTACTTCAATATTCGTAAAATCATGTTACATAAATTATCGAGGCATATTTAAAATGATACTGCAATTTCGGATATTTTTCCTTCCATATTTTCATGCATTTATACTTTACACCTTTAAAACCGTTTTCATTAATAGCGAAAAGAAAGCAAAATAAACTCTTCTATAAAATTGCATTCAGCCAAAAGTAAAAAATAAAAGCCATATATAAAAGCATTTAGCATTTTCAATTTCAGCATATGTGACATGTCAAGCATTATATTTTTCAGTGAAACCGATGCAAATTCGGTTATTTCGTTTCTGCAATGACATTAACATAATGGGTAAGGCATTGTGAAGAACATTATGACAGAATATCCCAATATTTAACAATAACCAGTCATGCATTAGGTCCTCGTCACTAATTATCAACAGCATTCAAAGTGACTTTACAGCTAAAGGGCGAATTTCAAAATGATTGAAAAATCGTTTAGAAAAAAAAAATTATTTATGCCAATAGCAATGGAGAGAGAAAATGTTAAAACAAAATGGAAAAGCGTATACTAAACACCATAATAACACTGAAATAAAAAAAAATATTAAAACGTTAAGAAACAGTTTCTTTCCTCACATTTGAATGCTTTCCGGTATCATTTATATGCTTTCTAAATATGACAAAGATATATAAATTCTGTATATGTTTTTACAAGTATATCTTTTTCATAATGTTTCAACCGATATATCACATATATGCTTACAATGAAAGAACTAATAAAACCAAATTTGCTTTGTCATTAATGTTAATTTTTTCTTTCACTGAGATATAAAACCGGGTGATTCGTGCTGTCAAAAGTAGATACAGTTGCCCAGAAAAAAAATAGTTATATTCAACTTAGATAATAATTATTTGAGATTACATTCTATCATTTATCATGAAGCTGATCTACCAATGTCGAAGTTATTTTTCTTACTAAGATATTTATCACGTTTATCACACTGATGAATTAGAATTTTCATGGAAAAATCAATATTTCACTCATTAAGTAGTCATTAATTTCTTATTGTCATTTATTATGAATCGATATTTCATTAATGATCAATACATTTTAATGTGTTGTAAAAGTGATTAAATTAGAATTTTATGGAGTACAAGTTTTTATCATAAAACATCAAGGCGTATGAAATACGTATTTTTCATCTTTCCTTATCCCTGTGGACTATATCATGCCAGTGTAGTGCAAAGATCCAAAATAGAATATCTTAAGGATCTAAATAATTTCAGGCGTATTGTAAATTCCATATATGCAGAGTTGTTGGTCGATATGTATTTCTAGGAATCTGAAATATACGAACAATCGTTGCTGGTAACTAAGATAAGAAGCGAATATTTTGCTGTTCGTTTCTCCCTAGAGATCAAATTCACTGGATTTCTCCCAAGAATGTTTCGAATATTTTTCATTCCTGATTTAAGAATGACTGAAGTTTATTTCGGGGCCAAAGAGAAAATCACTTTGCTGTTATATGCTAATTCGTTACATTTGGCAACTGATATCCCTGTAAATCTTAGCTTTCCACAACCAGTGTGACCAAGATTTGATTGCTGAAGCTTGTAGATTCAATTTCTTTAAGCTACAGTTTGACTCAAAACTTCCACCTATTTCGTGGGTTTCTTTTGCGCTATCCACTCTGGTTTAAGCTTTTGAAATGGGTCGTTCGTCTTGTATAACTCAATAGTTTCCTGCTACAATAAGATTGGAGCTGCTATTCGCTACTTGCTTCTTTTTACATCCTTCTGTAATGCATCTATAAAATGGGATTAAGATATCATACTCTGCATCGTGCGTTTTGCATATGCTGGTAAGTACATGTTTCTGAAATTTCTACAGATAAGTGTTGTCCTATGAAATGTAACGTGAAGTTGTATCACTTTTCGACATTTAATATGAAATTCCTTGTCCATTTTAAAAAAAAGTATAATTCCATTTGTTTCATACAATCTATTTCAATTTTCACCAGGTTGGCGAAACGAGAAATCTTGCATTCGAGCCAATAACGCACACAATTAAAAAGGTCACAGTAAAAGGTAAGAAATGTATACAAATATACTTTTAATCTGTCTTAATACATCTACTTGATTGTTGGTTGTAAAAGGTAAGCAATATATACAAATATACTTTATATCTGTTTTAATACACCTACTTCATTGTTGATTGTAACATATATAATCTACATGTATACGGTTATTTGTCATTCATCCGGTTAAATCTCTCTGGTCTTCGATATCTGTTTTCTCTTTTTGATTTCACATTAAATTAACACATGCATTTCCTCCGACAAAGTGAATAGAAACGATTTGTCTTAGAAGGCGATAGAGCAGCAAATAATCGAGTTATCCACAACCTTGAACTTTAAAATACAGTGGACTCTGCAGAATATACAAAAATTGAATGTTCTATTATTAATCAGGTGAGAGATAGTCCACTATCCGAGAACGGTTTTAGTCTGATGTGGTGTTACACGGTTTTTTCTTGCAGCATTCGATTGTTCAGGACATGTAAAATGGTGGAATGTAAGTAAACAACATACCAAGCAATTAAATCGAACCAATGGATAAATGTTGCCAAGCAGACTTACTAAATACTTGGACATCCTAAAGAAGACACCTGTTGTGACGTTCATTAATATGGCATAGATTATAAGATGTAAGTTTTAGAGACAAAACGACTACATTGATTCAAATGACGGTGATGCACAATCTTCTCGTAAATATGGACTCGTATTGCAACTTGTGATCACGCATAATTAATTATATTTTAGAGAGTTCTGCTGATATATAAGACCATGAATTACTGACAATCTCATTAATTCTAATGACGAGCTGAAATTAAAATTGTTAATGCTCTACAAACTTTACTTTTCCGTCTGTACTTCGGTTCTATTCCAGCTTTACACATATATGTGTGTGTGTGTGTGTGTGTGTTTGTGTGTGTGTTTGTGTGTGTGTGTGTGTGTGTTTGTGTGTGTTCGTGTATAACTCATATTCATATATATTTGCTTACATATGCGTTTATATATACTTATATGTACGGCACACACACATACACACACACACACATACACACACACACACACATACACACACACATGCACACACACACACACACACACACATATATATATACATACAGTCATTCGCATGCATATACTCTAGCTCTCTGTCCTTTATCTTTTGGAAATGACGAAAATACCATATTTGAAACGTTTTTGATTAACAATATGAGCTTTGACGATTCACATTTGAGTAAGCAAGATCAAAAGGTGGAGGAATGTTATAAGGTAAACTTTATGTGGTCGTTTCAACCACTAGAAATAACAGTTTAACCTAACTTCGCTCACATTCTTTACAGCATAATAATGGAAGAAACCACTAGACAATATACACTCTGAAATAAAATAAATTTTGTTCGATAATATCTGGAAAACTTTCTTCTCGTACGCTAGTTCTACTGGAACACAGTTTACTTGGGTCAAAAATCTACCATTAAGTGAGAATTTGCTTTAGATGGGCCTACTAAATGTAAGTGCTATATCTTACACAAGTCAATCCGTACCACAATGCAAGCAGAAGAATATATAGGAAAAGTTATTTCGTAGCGTATCTTCATGATACAATGTATTTTATCACTCTTTTATTCAAGTTATAAATGCGAATTTCCTTCGATCAAACAATTTAAAGGAGTTAGATAACTTCATAGTAATACGAATGTCAGTGCCACATATACTACTTCTCAAATAGTGTAGATTTAATATTGTAAATGCTACAGGAATTAAATCACAATTTTGGAGTTTGTTATATATCTACACGAATGCGTTACATAAGTAGAACATAATTGTCACGTAATTTGTCCCTATTTTATCTACCTATTACACACACACGCACATACACGCACACACACATACTACAGACGCGTGCAGAGAAGGGAGCCATACATTGGTGTACACATATGCATATAAGGATATATGTATTATATTTCTTTGGTTTATAATACATTAACATAGATATATAAGCGGGAAATTTGACTGATCACCGCCATATGTGAATGTTTTCAGCCTCAGAGGAAGAGAGAAATAGGGTTTGATAAGAAACTGAAGAGGGAGTAAAAACCTCCCTCGAGTGGAGAGATTCACTGAGGGAGGAATATTATCTTTACTTTTTTCATATTATAAATATATTTATTTCAGCCCGCCAAAAAGTACCTTGGATCGTAAGGCGACATATCGTGCTTCAGGAGACCTTTTGAGTCAAGTGCATCAATATCAAAATAAAATGGAATTTGTAGCTGTGATTTCCATGCCTTGGCAGTTAAAAAGCAACATCCGAACATTGTCGATGCCAGCGCCGCCTCGACTGGTGTCCATGCTGGTGACACGTAAAAAGCACCCACTACACTCTCGTAGTGGTTAGCGTTAGGAAGGGCATCCAGTTGTATAAACACTGCCAGAGTGGAGACTGATGAAGCCTCCTGGCTTCCCAGCCCCCAGTCGAGCCGTCCAACCCATGCCAGCAATGAAAACGGACGTAAAATGATGATTATGATGATGATGATGATGATGATATATATATATATATATATATATATATATTTAAATATATAAAAATAAAACGATAAAGAGAGCAAAGGTAAGGTTGAAGAATTTTATGGATAGAGTCTTACAGCTGTTTCTGGGAAGATCCAGTACTTCCCTTCATCGGAGACAGAAAAAATAAAGTAATCTATTATTATATCCATAGGCGGATATTTTTAGTATGAAGTGGTAACGAGTGTGATGTGCTGAAAAAAGAGAGAGAACAATACTTGAAGTGTAGTTTCATTCCAATGAAACTACACTTCAAGTACTGTTCTC
>NC_068982.1:119356770-119362670 GCF_001194135.2 Octopus bimaculoides
ATATATATATATATATACTGATACGTGCCTTCAAATTCTCGACCACGCTTGAGAGGAATGGCCAGCCATCAAACGATATCGCACACTTTTTGGTCGCCTTCATTCCAAAGCCATTAAGACATACCTCTTAATTCTTTGCATACTATTTTTTGGCTTTATTATCAAACTATGCCTTGCTTGTTGAACGCTGATTACACACCACAGTTATGCTACATCATTTTTGTATTTGAGAACCGACTCCCGCCAACATACCAATACTACCAACATCATCTAGCTACACATTATGAGCGAAATGTATAGTTTATAATTTAGAAACCAATTACGTAACCTGATGGGGTTTCTTCTGCATTATGTGATGCATTCGATTTCATTATATCGTCCCCACTCACTAGGGAGCAATGCAGAATACGCCGAAACGATCGTTGTGATAAATAAGTTTTCCAGTACACTCCTCTGTCTTCCGTATCAATCATTTGGTCTAAGTGTGTATGTATGTATGTATGTATTTTTATATAAGCTTAAAGCTTATGGTGATTACCGTGCAATGACCAAGAAAAATAGTCTAATAAAGGGGCATATAAGCCCTCGACAGAAAAAAGGTTTTCCTATCCGCGTGATAAAACACTTTTAGTCGTGTTAAAAATGGGATGTGGTTTCGTGTCCCACGCGGATAGGAATACCTTCTTCTTTATGTCTATGGCTTATATGCCCCCATATTAGACTATTTTTCTTAGTTATTGCACAGTGATCGCCATGAGATTTATGCTTATATAAAGATACCAATATTATTATTTACAAGATTATAAAACACCCGAAAATATATATGTATGTATCTGTGTGTGTGTGTGTGTGTGTGTGTGTGTGTGTGTGTGTGTGTGTGTGTGTGTGTGTGTGTGTGTGTGTGTGTGTGTGTGTGTCTGTGTGTGGTGTGAGTATGTGTGCATGTGTGGTGTGTGTATGTGTATTTGTGTATGTGTGTTACGAGTGTGCACGAGTGTGAGTCAGTGATCTGATGATGATTGGATCACGGGCTTTTTGAATTAAGCATTGTCTGATAACAGATTTTCTAACCGTGACTCTACACCTTGTTTTCGTGTTCACATAATCGATGAGTACCATTTTAAAGACGTCGTTGTTTTTTATATTTGCAGAGTGCAATTTTAGAGGTTCGTGGATGCGTTTTCTAGGAAGCTGAGCTATCAGTGAGGTTATTGCATATTAGATTCTCTGATACACTTAATGTATGTATCGGGATTTCGCTCCCGTTTGGGCGCAATGCTATGAGTTACTGCAGAAACTAACTTCAAATTCTATCAAATTTCACGCTGAAAAAAATACTCTAAATAATATAAGCATAGTTACGTTATGTTTGAAAAACAAAATAAGCGGGTCACAAGAGCAACGCATTTGCTTATTAATTAAAAACACGGTTACAATTTAAAAGCGCATAATTAAAATTAAGTAACAAACAAATCGGCATATATAAAGATGTATATTTAATGATAGAAAGATAAACTTATTTGGAAAGGATCACTCTTGTATTCAGATAATTCACTTCTAGATATATTGAGTTTCATCTTATGCATTCAGATCTTTCACATTTTAACGGCACTTGCAGACCTAACTCGGCCATCAATGCCCTGCAGCAGTACACATTTGTTTCCAATTAGTCGCAAATATTGTGCATGTCTGATTGCCTCTAAATATCGATCCATTACTGTTAATCATACTAAATGGATTTTGTTATGAGAGAGAATTGAGAACTTTCCTTCCGGTAATATATCGCAATTACTGTGGAAATTTCCATATCATAAGGTGAGGTCAATAACAGATAATAGGATAAGGTGATTAAATATTCATATATATTTTTTAATTTGTTACTGGAATTTGATAGCTTAACTTATGTTGCTTCTGACGCTTAGCGATATCTCTATTTCAGCAAGGGATTTATCCTCCCGTTTTCACTTCTCATGTTACTTTAGATATTTATTTACTCAGCAATTAAAGCGTATAATCTATTGTGACGAACGTCTTTACTTAATGAAACGTTACTTACTATCGTTTACAATGAGCACTTGTCATGAATGATAGTATTAATACATCGTTTTCAGACACCGCATTACGGGAGGACATTATTTAGTATGATATGGAGCACAGAATTTCATTGTAAGTAACTGACTGTGTAGCGTTGAATTATTCCTAAAATGTGTTACAAAAGTTCATAAATTGCCGTTGCCTTTTAATCGAAACCAACTCACTGAATGTGTTTGCTATCACCTTATATTTTACTCTACGATTCGTTGAAAACTTGCCTTAGAGTTATGAATTTTATTGTGCATTGTCTTCAGACGCAAATATGTTTTCATACTGTACTCCTTCGCCTAAATCGTAAAGGTTTATAGTAAACCAAGTGAAGTAGGATATAAAAACGAAGAATAGTATTTAGTTACGACTTTTATGTTCTGTGTTCAAAATCTCGTCAAGAGAGATTTTGCAACTTAACAATATACACGAAATACGTAAGAGGCATGTAGTGAAGCTAATTTAAAACAGTTGGATTTGCTCCTAAATGGGCCTAATTTAGAAATTCTATGAGTTCTGATGAAACAATAATAAATTTACATTTGGTCGTCTAGACAATACATATCAATATATATGTATCAATATATCAATAACTACGGTTAGAGACTGTGATCAACAGAGTGCAGTTCCTCCACTCCTATTACATTAAACCCACAGCTTCGAAATACGTTGTTCACAAGGACTCAGCTTTGTTACACAACATGAAAATGAACATACTGATAGCAGACTTAGGATAATGAACAACGTGTCCCCACTATGCAAACCCCATGAAACGAAGTAACATGTACAGAACTTCATGCACTGAATGCAATTCTCTGGATATGAACAGAAAAATAGGGTTTGAGTATACAGGGGTGCTAGAAAGTTTGATAACATTACATGTCATGATACCAGTGGTACCTGCCCTAGATATAGAAGCAAAGACTGGTATAGGATATAAAGTGCTTGTGACAAAGCAGAGTGAACAAGTGGTATAAAACCGATAAATATCAAGAAGTGATTTTGGAGAAGCCACAGCCCATGGTGAATTAACTTGTAGATTTAGGAAAGCTCTGAAGGAGAACAAACTCAACATTAAGATTGTTGAAAAGCCAGGGAACTCCATCAGATCACAACTATGTAGGACGCACCCCCTTTTTAGAATACCATATGTACCAATGATAACTGCATGTATGTAGGATTAGCTTTGGCATTAAGAGTAGAACTAGAAATGTAGTATACAGCATAAAATGCATACAAGGTGCCTGTAGACATGAACATGACATAGGGGAGAAATCTAGGAGCATTGCGGAAAGACTAAATGAACAGTTCAGACAATATGACCACAAAAACAGTCCTCCATATTCTATCAATATGCTAAGGAGCAACATAGAGGCAATCTGTTTCAACTTGACATCTGCATTTTATCTAAACATCCATAGGGCCCAACACTCAGATAAATACAGGAGTACGTCCTCATAAATGAAACTTCCCCAGTACTGGATACGAAATACACGTAGTAGATAATCATACCCCGGTACTCGCAGTTTATATTTATATACTGGTAGAATAGTTAGTGGGCTATCATAGAGACAGATGTATGTGTGTGTGTGTGTGTGTGTGTGTGTGGATGTGCGTATATGTGTATATATATATGCACATGTAGGTAGGTATATGGATTTGAAAGTAAACAGATAGATATACAGACGGAGAGGTACGTACGTTATATGAACAGCCAAGCACATATACACAAATGAAGACTCAAATGCATGAGCATATACACACACACTTCACACAAGGACACATATGGAGATATACATCCATACATACAGACACAGTACATAATCACAAAATCCCATACACACACACAGACACACTCAGGCATACACACACAAGGAGACAGAGGTACACACACGCACATGCAAATACACACACACATAAAAACACACAAACATATGAATATGCAGAATACATACATACATACATACATCCATACACGCAATTGCATGCATGCATACATACATACATACATACATACATACATGTGTATGCACACACACACTGACCTACACACATGCGCACAAACAATAAAAAAGAGCAGCTTGAATAACGGACAGTCAACAACTATTAAACAGGTTGCAAGACTCAACGAAAATTTTAGAAAAATAAATATGCAAATGAGTGGAAATTTTACTGGTGAGTGTGTTAAATTATAAGGCACTAAAAGAGAATGACTCTCCTCAGACATAATAGAATATATGAAGGCGGTGAGCTGGCCGAATCGTTAGCACGCGAAGCGAATTGCTTAGCGGTATTTCGTCTATCTTTACGTTCTGAGTTCAAATACCACGAGGCTGACTTTGCTTTTCATCCTCTCGGCATCGATAAATTAAACATCAGCTGCGTACTGGGGTCGATGTTATTGACTGGCCTCATCCCCAGAAATTTCGGGCCTTGTGCCTAGAAAAGAATATATATCCATGTAAAATGTCCTGCATTGTGCTCTCAACTCTAGATGGTGTCATAATTGTGGAGGCGTGATGTAGACCATGTCTCAGAAATGTTTAGGTCTAATGGAACCCATAATTATTAAGGAGTCACTGAAGCTACTATTTTCTCTAACATAAAGCACGCAAGAAAAAAAAAAAGAAAAGAAGCTTCTGCTGGATCTTTACTTCATGATTTGAAGACAAAACGTCCGAGGTATTGAAACCTGATGGCAGGGAGACAGAGCGAATACAGAAATATAATTTTTGTCAAGCCCAACTTACCAGGAATGTATTTTGACGCAAAAGTTTACGCAACACACTAAGTGGTATTATACATATTTTAAATGCAAATAGAAATAGAAATATGACGAACTCCACGTGTGTCGGTTCAAATCCATTCCCAATCTAATATTTCAATGTGATTCAGATCTGAACATTATCCGACCATAGTTTCAATCAATGAATTTGTCCACCAGAAAATTCTAACCATTGTAATTTTTTCCTTGCGATGGACTGCCATGTTATTCCGGTATACATTAATCTTTTATCTCTTTAACGTGACGAAACTAAGAAATAAAACATCTGGTGCCGTAATAGATAGAATTTGACATTAAACTTTTGTAAACACGGTAATAATGATGAAAATAATGATAACAATATTAGAAACAATATTTAAAACAGGAACGAGATCGCAGTATTTTGCGCTAAGGCAGTCGATTAAAATTTCCCCATGATATGACTGGTATTTATATTTCATCCATAGAGGAATCATGTTAAGCAAGAGCTGACAGTGACACTTGTTAAACTCATAAAATCCCATGCTGTAATGTTATTCTACAAAGCAGTTTGTCTGTTGCCTTAAAGATTACATGTAGATTACATCATGGTAATAATAGCAGGAAAAAATATCAGTCTTTCTTTTCCTCACAAAGACGATAGTTCGTCGGACAAAATACTTCGCTCTATTTTATCTTATATTTCTTGTGCAATCAACTTTACAATTCATCCTTCCAGGTTCGATAAAATAACATACAATGTACCATTCATCATTCATATGTTATAGCCGTTTTGCTTATAATTATGACTGTGATAAACTAAATACATAGAGTAAATTATAATTTGAATGTATTTGAGCTCTAACACACATTTCATTAATATATGTCATTTAGGATATAAGCATGTATAGTTTGTACAACATTTTTACGTGTGTATATATATATATATATATACATATGTAGGTATATGTATATACATATATGATATATATGTGTGTGTGTGTGTATGTGTGAGTGTTAATAAATGCATATATGCATGTATATACATGTGTGTGTATATATATATGCATATATA